>NW_016107458.1:1295636-1352410 GCF_001604975.1 Cebus imitator
AAAAAAAAAAAAAAAAAAAAAAAAAAAAAAAAAAAAAAAAAAAAAAAAAAAAAAAAAAAAAAAAAAAACCTAGACCCTTTTACCATATTTAAAAATCAACTGAAAATGGTTTAAAGATTTAAATGCAAGACCAGAAACTATCAAACTACTAGAAAAAAACACACAGGGAAATGATTCATGACATTATACTAAGCAAATATTTTTTAGATAAGAGCTCAAAAGCATAATCAAAAGCAAAAATTGATAAGTGGGATTATACCAAACTAAAAAGCTCCTGCACAGAAAAGGAAAAAATAAACAGAATGAAGAGACAACCTATAGAGTGAGAGAAAATATTTTCAAACTTTTTATCTGGCAAAGATTATTATTCAGAATATATAAGAAATTTGAACAACTCAATAGCAAATAATAATAGTAATGTGATTTTAAAACTGCGCAAAACATCTTAGTAGACATTTTTCCAAAGAAGATACACAAAAGACCAACAGATATATAAAAAATTGCTGTCAGTAGTTACCAGGAAAATGCAAATCAAAACCACAATGAGATATCATCTCACTGCAAGTTAGAATGACTGTTATCAAAAAGACAAAAGAAAACAAGTCTTGGCGAGGCTATGAAGAAAAGGGAACCCTTACACATTATTCATTTGAATATTAAGTTAGTACAGCCTTTATGGCAATTACTATAGATGTTTCTCAAATTATTAAAAATATGACTACCATATGACCCAGCAATCCCACTACTGGGAATACATATTAAGGAAAGGAAATTAAAGACAAATCTGCACTTCCATTTTGGCAGCGCTATTCACAATTGCCAAGATACGGAATCAACCTCAGTGTTCAACAACGGATGAATAGGTTAATAAAAATGCGGTATATATACTCAATGGAATACTATTTGGTCATTAAAAAAGAACAAAATCTTATTTTCAACAACATGAATGAACCTGGAGGACATTATGATAAATAAAACAATCCAGACCCCAAAAAACAAATGCCACATTCTCACTCATATGCAGAATCTAAAAAATGGATCTCAGAAGTAGAGAACACTGGTTAGCAGAGACTGGGTAGGTATGAGGAAGGAGAAAATAGTGGAGAGGATAGGCAATGGGTACAAAGCTATAATTAGAAAGAATACGCTCTGATGTCCTATTGCACAGTAAGGTTACTATAGTCAAAAGTAAGTTATTATAAGTCTCTAAATAGCTAAAAGAGAGGATTTTGCATGTTCCTTCCCTAAAGAAATAATAAGTATTTGAGATGTTGAATATGCTAATTACTCTGATTTGATTACTGCATAAAGTATGCATGTATCAAAATTTTACATTGTATTCCATAAATATGTACAATTATTATGTGTCAATTAAAAACAAAAAAGAAACCCATATCCATTAGCAGTTAATCTCCACTTCCCCCAGCTATCCTCTCCATCCTAGCCCTAAACTACGAATCTATTTCTTTTTTATAGATTTGCCTATTTTGGATATTTCATATCAATGGGGTATATAATATGCCATCTTTTATGATTGATTTCTTTCACTTAGAATGCCTTCAAGTTTTATTATGTTATAGCATATATCAGTATTACATTCCTGTTTATTGCTGAGTAAAATTTTATTGTATGTATAGAACACATTGCTTTTACCCATTCATCAGCTGATGGATATTTGAGTTGTTTCTGCTTTTTGCCTACTGTGAACATGCTGTTGCAAACATTTTTGTACAAGTCTTTTTGTGGACGTATGTTTTTGTCTCTCTTGGTTACACACTTGGGAGTAGAATTGCTAGGTTATGGTGAGTCTATGTTTTGAAGAGCTTCAAAATTGCTTTCCAAAAGATAATTCATTTGCGTTTAATTTTGCATTCTTGTCAGTATTGTCTAGGAGTCCAGTTATCCACATCATTGCCAAAACTTGCTATTATATGTCTATTTTAGTATAGCCATCCGGGTGGGTGTAAAGTTTGTGGTTCTGATTTCTACTTCTTTAATGGCTAAGGTCATTGAGCAACATCTAAAGTATTTATTGAACATTTGTATATTTTCTTGGACTTCTTGATCGTTAAGGTCCATCTAAAAGATCCCCTCCTACATGAAGCCTTTTCTAATTCTGGAGCCAGTTGTGATTTTGTTTTCCTCTGATTCATAACTGCCCTTTTGTGTTGAACTTAATTTAATTATTGATTGCTTCTGTGTAAGATACCATACCAAGAGTAGTTGCAAATACATTTGTGAAGCAGATATTGGTTGATATTTCCCCCTCAGGAAGTGTACAGCCATTCAAGAGATAAAACATAGGTGTTCAGGTCACATTGCCTGCTTTGCTTTTTTTCTTTCTAGTTTGTAAAATTGATAGCATGAGATTGCTATCTTATGGCTCAGTGTTATAAACAAAGCTAATAAATATTATTTTTATTGATCTGTAATCTCAGCTTAAATTATGTCTAGCTTAGGGATAAACAAGAAAAAACTCAAGTAACTAAACACTTCATTTAAAGTTATTGTCTATTTTTCCTCTTGAAATCTTCCAACTTTCAGGTGAAAGTTTCTTAAAACACAGCCAAATTAGCTCAACCACCTGACCATTGATATCTTCCTCTTGAATATATAAAATCATATTAAAAGATTTGAAAGAGGGTTGTTTTAAATGGTCTCATTGATTCCCTATGAAAAGGAATGCAAATCTCTAAACATTTAATACCATTTGAATATTATATTCTTCTCTCAAAAAGAAGCTGAAATGCCACTTTTTTAATAGTCTTTTTCTGTTTTAGTAAGGCAGTTACTTGATTTCTCTTTCTCTATTCTTCCTCTTCTACGTTTTAGGCCCTTAAAAGCAATTGTCATGTTGAATTGTGTTTAGCTATTTATGCCCAGCTCTCTTCATAAACTGTTTATGCTATAGGCCACAGTGGGTTTCTCTATATATTCATTTTTTTAGCTCCTGTTATTGTCGCCGTAAAATCCATTTGACCAGATGTTATAAATTTTAGATAATTCAGTGAGCATTATTGAATCCATTACTAATAGAATCCATTACCAACAGAAAGCAAGAGGTTTTTGCTATTTGTAAAATTTTTCTATAGACTAGAAAGGCAGCAACTGCAAGCATATTTAAAGTCTGTTATTTATTTTATGCATTTCTCATAAAAAAAGAATATTATTTTATATACAGCATCCTGGTTCCTTTACTTTGAGTTAAAATAATATATTTGTCCACAATTAAAAATTATATTTGAGGATTTAACAAATGATTAATTTTTTTTTTTTTTTTTTTGGTTTTTTGTTTTTTGAGACAGAGTTTTGCTCTCCTTTCCCAGGCTGGAGTGCAGTGGTGCGATCTCAGCTCACTGAGACCTACACCTCCTGGGTTCAAGCAATTCTCCTGCCTCAGCCTCCAGAGTAGATAGGACTACAGATGCCTGCCACTACGCCCAGCTAATTTTTGTATTTTTAGTAGAGACATGGTTTCAACATGTTGGCCAGGCTTGTCTTGAACTCCTGACCTCAGGTGATCCACCCTCCTTGGCCTCCCAAAGTGCTGGGATTATTAACATGAGCCACCATGCCTGGCATTGTTTCTCATTTTTAAAGAATTGTTTAAAATTAACTATGTTATCTCATAAGAATTTTTCTATCACAGCAAGAAATATTAAGTAGCTAGACTCAAACCAAAGAAATTAGGCAGATCAACATAAACACTTTGAGATAAATGCAATTATCAAGAGAACATACTATTTTAAAATACTGTGCAGAATTTTTAACAGAGAAAAGTATGTGTCATAACTTTTTTTTGCAATCTAGTCTTTTATTTTTTGCCAGAGTTTGACAGTTTTCTAAAATAATCTTTTAGGAAGTCAGAACTTCCCATTTGAATTGATGCTTGTGGTTAATAAGATTTGAAAAATCTGAAGGACGGCATTTAAATCTCTTTGTCACTACTATGGCTTGCACTAAAATGAATGCCCAGCTCTGTAGGAAATTTGTTTTAAGCCCACAATGAATATGTCACTTAACCACTCTAGGTATCAACATTTTGTCTTAAAAAATAGGGAGCAAATGTTTTTAATGCCTCTCCCAGATCTGACGTTATATGATCTTTCTGCTAATTTTAAAATCATTTCAAAGGGAAAAACTTGATAGGTACTCTTTTATATTAGATTATGTCAGAAAGGAAACAAAGAGAAATAAACAGCTCTATTCTAAAGTAATACGTACTTTGTGCTATATTTTGAAATATGTTTTACTTTATACTTCCAATGTTATAAGTCAGTTATAACTCTCTATCATAGATAAAAATGAACAGATCATCAAATTTGAAACGAAGCAAACTTTGTTCCAGATCACCCAGCTAGTAGATAGCCCAGCTGAGATATAACCCCAAGGCTCTCTCTATTTATATATCTCATTAAGTATACCTTGCACGTTATTTTTACAATTTATTCAAAACTCAGTGTCTACATTTAATACAGACAGGTAATATATGCTAGATTTGGCTCTAGATTATTAATGGCAACCATTTCATCCCCATTTCCTCCCCCTCAATGTCAAACATAGGTTACTTTTAGCAAAGTAGACCTACATGGGAGAAAAGCTTTCTCACCCATTGCAAGGTTCATGGGTGAGGCCCCTATAAAAGAAGACAAATTAACAAGAAAAAATGCACGTTTATCAAATACAAGTTTTCATGACATAGAAGCCTTCCTAAAAGAGGACCCAAAGAAACAAGAGAAACTATATTTTTGTGGATAGGCACATCAAAGGCATTCAAACAAGAGTGAGTATCTTGAATAGGGGTGGGCAATGGGCTGGGCTGCATTCCCAGGAGGTTAGGCATTTTTAGTCACAGGATGAGATAGCAGTTTGACACAAGATACACGGTCATAAAGACCTTGCTGATAAATAGGATGTAGTAAAGAAGTCAGCCAAAACACCAAAACCAAGGTGGTGACAAAGAAGTGACCTCTGCTCTTCCTCACTGCCCATTATATGCTAATTATAATGTATTAGCGTGCTAAAAGACACTCCCATTGGCACCATGACAGTTTACAAATACCATGGCAACATCAGGAAGTTACTCTATATGACAGGGGTCCCCAACCCCCAGCCGTGGACCAGTACCCACCCAAGGCCTGTTCGGAACCAGGCCGCACAGCTACAAATGAGTGGCAGGCAAGTGAGCATTACCACCTGAGCTTCACCTCCTGTCAGATCAGCGGTGGCATTAGACTCTCATAGAAGTGCAAACCCTACTGTGAACTGCACATGTGAGGGATCTAGGCTGCACACTCCTTATGAGAATCTAATGCCGTATGATATGAGGTGGAACAGTTTCATCTCAAAACCATACCAAAGCCTCCCACCCTCTAACAGGAATTAGTCCCTGGTGCCAAAAAGGTTTGGTACCACTTCTGTACGGTGTAAAAAGGGGAGGAACCCTCAGTTCTGGCAATTGCCCACCACTTTTCTGGAAAACATAACCCCTTATTTAGCATATAATGAAGAAATAACTCTAAGTATATTTAGTTTAGCAGCCGCTGCTCTGCCTATGGAGTAGTCATTCTTTCACTACTTTTGCTTCTTAATAAACCTGCCTGCACTTTACTCTGTGGACGTCTTCTAAATTATTTCCTGCATAAGGTCCAAGAATTCTCTCTTGCGATCTCGATGGAGACCCTTTCTGACTGCAGGTGTATAATTAGTGGACAAAGGCTATGGTAATTAGCTGGGGTCCACTTAGCAAGGCCTATTAGTTCAGATTCTTCTCTGTGTTCCTGTATGATATTTGTTTTCCTCCAGGTATAGGGTGGACACATCTGGAATGAAGGTTCTGTGATCCACTTTAGAGAGAGGCCAGCAAATTCTCTTATAGCCTCCTGTAAGGGAACACGGTGAGGGAAACCTGAGAGTAAACTTCCTGCTTCAGTTCCTTCCTCTTTAGACTCCTTCCTCAAATGCCAAGGTGGTATATTTGAGGTAGCATGTCGTGAATCCCATCACACCTAAGGCTTACCCAAGAGTTTTATTTGAAATCATCCCTCTATTGTCATACCAGGACACTCTTTTGGAGTTAACATTTAAATGAAAATGTGTATTTAGATAATTAATATATTTCAACACAACCAGAGGTGCCAAGATTATAGAAGCAATTGCTGGCAGACCTTTAAAAAGTGTTAAATTCCATTGGCTCTTTTTACATGTAACTTGTTAGAAGCAGTATTTTACTTTCAGCCAATGGGGGGAAAAACAATTATGGAAGCCAAAATAATGACTGCATTCCACCATCCTGTGTTATTTAAGTCTGCTAATTGCTTTATTTTGAATCCCTGTGGCTTGGTTAATTGAGGTGATTGAAGTTCTTTGAAATCCTTCACTCTTGCAAACTTGGCTTTTGATGAGTCATTTTGAAGTGACTTGGGTGTCTTGATGACAAGTAGACAAATAGTCTTAGCTCACCAGGTGTCCTTGCATTCTAAGCCTTACTAAATCCCCAGGTCCAGGAGCTAAGTTCTATTTGGATGCTTCTAAGGAGAATCCTGAAATCAGAGTGTAAAAATATTAGGCAAAACTAAATGTTTAAAACTACCTCCCAAGTCATTCTGAATTTCGTTATGCAATACAAATGGCCAATTCTAGCATGCTTATATTCCAGAATATCCTGGCAAAAAAATGTTGAGTTGGAAAAAAATAAAAATTATAAGTTGAAGTATGAGGTATTTGAGCTTTAATTGAATATAATTGTTTTGTCACATTTTTCACTTTCTAAAGTAAATGCATGTACGTACTGAGTAATATTAGTTCAAGAATGGCAGTGCTTGAAAAGTAGGAACTGAGGTGATAATAAGGAAATTTTCAAATCGTTTTAAATTATAATTCGGCTCAGAACTTAGGTCTCCATCAACATTTTTTGCTCAAAAATTAAATCATAAATTTTAACATTAAATCCTGACATGCTAAGGATAATTCATTAATGTAATTGAATAATATTTCTCAATATTTTCTAATAAGAGGATCCCTTTAAATATCAAAAAGATTGGGAAATACAAATGAATAATAGACTGGGAAATTCATTGCTTTGTCATGGGCTTAAAACATTTCTAAGAAAAACTACTGTTAAATCAATAGTGGTAACTTATTTAATAGAAATTAGACCAATGAAACTGCCTTTGAAAAATTATAACTGAGGAAATTATGATGGGGAAAGAGAGAGACAGCAGACCTAACCAATCCCATCTTGCTTCTAACCTTTCGGCTATCCTTGTTCATTCCCAGGCATATGCCAAACTAACCTTGGGAAGAAGTTTATAATTTAACTTTGAAACAAAAATAATAATAACCCTTCCTTGGGGGCGGAAAAAAAGTAACAAAAAACCCTTTGTGCCTGGGAAAGAGTCTGCTTTTGTAGGGCTAAACAATTAGCTTCAAGGTTAGAAATTTAGGGACCATGCAGCAAGAGTCTGAACTTCCCCAGACTGCTCCTGGGAATAACATCACTGTCGTAAAATCTAAGATGAGTGCTTGAGATTATTTTACAAACCCTGCATTCCAATGTACCAGCTGACACTGCCCAGACCAGTAATCTGGCTCAACCAATTCTGTGATTCCACCCAGGAACAGAAGACAGCAGGAAGTCACTTCAATCCCCTATGATTCATCTCCAACATGACCAATCAGCACTCCCCACTTCCTGAGCCAAATTACCCTTACCCACCAAATTATCCTTAGAAACTTTGATCCCCAGTTTTCAGGGAGACTGATTTGAATAATGATAAAACTCCAGTCTCCCTCACAGAATGCTCTGCATGAATTACTCTTTCTCTATTGCAGTTTCCCTGTCTGCACTGCCTCTGTCTAGGCAGCATCAAGGTGAACCCGTTAGGCAGTCATAGCAATATCTAACTTTATTTTTAAAAGTATATATTTAAATAAAGTTTATTATTCAAACCTCAATAAGGTTTGTTGTACATTTGGATTAACAGGCCAGTTGCAGCAAATCTATGACTCTCCAGAATTATTCTGCCTCATGTTTGGTATCCAATGTTAGAAATAAGAAAAAAAAAGTTGAATTGGTTTCTAGCCCAAATTTTGAAAATAATTTTTTTTCAGAACTTTTGTTAAGTAAATTAACGTCTTGGTAATGCACTTTAGTCTTAATTTTCTTCCCTACCAAAATCAAGGGATGAATTTTACGATTTTCATGATCCCTTTTAGCATCTCCTTCTGATTCATTAATCCATCTTTATGAATTTTAAAAAGTGTTGTGATTTTTGTTGTTCGTATGGCAGTGTTACGACATATAGACTGAAGAATTGAGTATTAATTCACATTCTTAGATCAATTTCTGTATAGAGCAAAACATACTTTGTTTATTTGTATTTTGTGAGTAAAAATATTGTGTGACCTGAGGTATTAAGACCACTGCATTAATAAACCACTTTAACCACCGTTTCCTGCCCCCCCTCCCCCAGAATAGCCAATGTTTCCTAGTAAGTTGTTTTCTAAAAACGTTAAGATTCCCAGAAGCATGATACAGGGCACTTCTTTTTCACTACCACAACCTTTGTTCCTTATGTTTGAAATTTACCATATGATTTGTGAACCCCAAATATCTTTTCAGAAGGTATGTAAGTAAATTAACATCTTGATAATCACTTTAACTGAGACCTGTCTGAGTTAATTTAGAAAGTTTAGTTTGCCATGGTTGAGGATGGGTGACAGTAACACAGCCTCAGGAGGTCTTGAAGACATGTGCTCAAGGTGGTCAGAGCACAGTTTGGTTTTACATATTTTGGTGTGACATGAGGCATCAGTCAACACATGTAAGATGAACATTGGTTCTGTCTGGAAAGTCTGGACAACTCGAAGCAAAGGTGGGACAACTTGAAGCAGGGAGGGGGCTTCCAGGTCATAGGTAGATAGGAGACAAACAGTTGCCTTCTTTTGAGTTTCTGATTAGCTTCTCCAGAGGAAGCAATCAGGTATGCATTTATCTCAGTGAGCACAAGGGTGACATTGAATAGAACCGAGGCAGATTTGGCCTAAGCAGGTCCCAGCTTGACTTTTAGCTTAGTGATTTGGGTGCTTGAAGATTTATTTTCCTTTCACAGCTTCAATTCTACCAAAAGGGTCAGTAGTCAGAACTCAGTCGTGGACATTTAGTAATATTTGCTGCATTAAAGATCGTATTAATCCCTTTCTTTTTTGTGCTTCAGAAATATCAGACATGGAATGGATTTTTCTTCAGATAATTAAGAATTGGTTCTTTTATCTTGGTTCTAGGTAAATTGCCTCTGAGTTTGTGACAACAGAAAATGTCACTTTGTAATTTCTTACTGCAATTCAGTACTGATTTTTAAAAGTTTCTTGAAAACACATTGTATCGATGTCAATTGTGACTTCTACGTAATACTAAGTGTTATGAAAATATCTTACAGTTAATATTGAAGGATCTATAAATTCCATAAAGGAATACCAATTCTTATTAATGATAATGTAACTGGGGGAGTGTCCCAGCTCCTTTTTCTGAAGAGGCCTCTCTAACCTCAAAGAATGGGGAAAGGGGCCCTGGAGATGCCGTGAGTTTGCTGTTCGAATAAATATCGTGGACCCAAAGAGTTTTGCAGAAGAGCTATTGATGAGAGAGAGAGAGAGAAGAGAGAGAGAAATATCTCCCATGCTGTGGTGGGAGGGGAATCCAGAGAGGGTTATCTGTTAAGGCAAGGAGCAGCTGAAGTTTTCACCCTTAAGAGTTTGGAGTTACTCCCTCATGTTCTCATCCAATGAGAGGAGTTCTTTCAAACTTCCTCTGGAGTGATTGATGTTTGACTCTGACACCATATTGGTTACTTGGTCCAGAGCCCTGAGTTACACAATCCCCTCCTCCCAGAGCTTTCGGGATTTCAGGGACAAAGGAGTCTCGCTTTCAGCTGGATTGGGGGACAAAGGAGCCCCACCTGGTTTTCCCTACCTGGCCCATGCAAGGGAAACCCAGACAAAGAACTTTACATTTGAAACCCCTCTGGTCCCTGGACGCAGACATGGAGCCGGAAAATTCCTGCCTTTGAAACCAGGCCCCTGGCAGAGCCAGGAAGAGAAGTTTGTTTAACACAGTCTCTCTATAATAGCAGATGAAATAATGGAAAGGACACTATAATAGAAGTCAGAGAACCTACGTTATATTTCTAGCTCTTATAGGAATTGATAATAGTACCTTTGGCAGGTAATTTAATTTTTTAAGAGCTTTTTGATCCTTAATATACAAAGAGAGGGGGTTGTTAAATGCAGTCCAGTAATTGAAAGAGAAAAAGGGTGGGAGGGAGGGAGGGAGAAAAGGAAGGAAGGAAGGAGGGAGGGAGGGAAGGAGGGAGCAAGGGAGGAAATGAGCAGAATTGATGAAATCATTTTTCATGGTCCTGTGTGTAAGGAATTAGATGTACCAGCAGAACTCACTTGTTTTTCTAATTTTCTTTCCATGCCTACAATTGCAAATTGGTATCTTGTTTTGCACAAAGAACATAAGGTGAAAATGTTGTCAGTGTTTGAGAAATGTACTGCCTTAGGTTCTGCCCCTTTCTCCTCTGCTCTCCTTTTGCTTTTCTTGGTTTGTTGGTTTATTTCAATCCCCTAGTCACCGTTTTCCTTCTTTATTTCTTCCAACATAAATAGAAAGAGAACTCTTGAACACATGTTTTTATGTTCTCTCTTCTTCCCACCTAAAAGAGGATCGGAAAGAGCAGGCTGTGGTTGGTGAATAGTGAGTGGTTATGCTCATCAACATGCATACTGGCGTGTCTCTTTAGCTCTTCTCACACTAAATGCTGCTCATCACATGGGCATTGAGTGAGCTTATAAAAGCCCATGGAAGCAGGCAACATCAATCCTCTGGCTTCCAGCTCCCTCCTCTGTTGCAATGAGGCCACATTTGGCTGCTGCACTTGAGAGAATCAGTTTTTACTGGCTAAAATTTCTCTTTGCTCCAGAGCTCACAAAACTGCCTTAGGAAAAAAGACAAACAAACATGGTCTGTTTTCCCTTTCATGCAGCTTTCAGGAGAGCCGACATGACTGGCTTTCATCTATATCTATGTATGTGTTTAGAAGAGCCAGTTAAAAAATTATAGATACTAGAAAGTTACGTGTTACTGAAAAAATAAAGAAATGAAACCAAAATATGTCAGATCATTCATAGTGCATCCATCAACAGCAGCAACTCCCTAACCCTTAGAATCAATGTACTGGTGATGAGGCACTATATGAATTTTAAACACCCAGAAGAAGAAAAGGAGTAGAGAGGAACTCAGTAACCCAATTCAGCATTGGAAGTGAGAGGGGCAGATCAACATTAACAGGAATTCCATTTTGATTCACTGCCCTTTTCATCTGAAGAAGTGAAGTATTTCAAAATGTTTGAAGCTGCCTCCTGGGAGAAAGTCGCTTAGTGAAAGATGCTGACTCATTTCTGTGAATGACGATATTAGATATTGTAATCTGCATGACTTAGCCCATTGTGTGATACTAATTCATATTTTAAAAAGAAGAGGAGAAGAGAGAGAAGGGAACAGCAGAGAGGAGAAATGGAGATATAGAAGTGAAGGAAGGCTCTATGCCTCAGCTAGAGTAACTTAGAAGCTTGCAGCATAACCAGATACGTATGCTATTTCCAGATTTCTCATGCAAAACACAAGTAATAAAAATAGTATTTTAATCACCAGAATGAATATGCAGATTGTCAGAAAAGCAATAACTTTATTGAAAGCCATTGCTGTGGATGAAAGCTCCTGATCTGATTCTCATATTTTTTCACTGGGATGCATTGACATCTACATGAAAACTCATTCAGTAGACACTGTTAACATTTATATATTCTGAAAAGCACAAACATGGGCATCATACCCTTCATTTCTAAAAGAGTTCTGTTCCCTAACATCACGTAAGTCCAAAATAAACCAAGATCAGAACCGACAATACTGTGGTCCAGATACTTTTGGCCTATTTCCTGAATGAATTAAGCTTAGTACATTTGTATAAATTGACATAAATAAATCTCAATCTTCATTTTTTCATATTTTGTGCCAAGAAATGTTTTAGTGTTGAACAACTGTAGGGTACTGAATAAGATATGTCTCTCTTCCCATTGAGCTTGTATTCTAGTGGGTACAAACAAAAAATAAATTGTAAACATATAAATAAGTAAGATCCATACATAATTGGGCAGTGATTAGTGCAGTTAAGAAAAACACTCTCCATATTTTAAACAGAAGAGTTTGAAACAGAAAGTTAATAGAGAAATACAGACAAAATGGTTCAAAAGGATGAAGAAATGAAAAGTCAGAACCCTGCCCCTGGAGCTCGTATGTTTAAAAGCCCTCCAGAGTTGCGTAACCGTATTTAAAGAGCTAGTGCTGCGCCACAGTTGTCACTGGCATCTGTGAAACTAGAGAGTATACACTGAAGCACAAAGCTCAGCTTTTCTAGTGTGTTGGTATTTTCATCTCAACAACCTTGCTTGTCAGCATACCCAAGACACTAGCCTGTATTTCATTTCTGTTTTTCAAAAGTGACTTAAAACTTAATTTTGATTGAGAGTTCTAGTGCAAAGAAGTCTGGTAAGTGTTGATTTTTTAGCTCACCAGTGTCTGTGGTATAGAAAGGTAGTTTAGAGAGACAGTAGAATGGAGGCTGAGTGGATCAATTTGCATAATCCATCACACTGCAGATTAAGATAAGTCGTTTAAGGATGTAACATAAATAATGTGACAGAAATAAAACGTCAGTGGTAGTAGCTTACCATGATAGGCTGGTCAGAGACGGCTCTTTGAGTAGCGATATTTGATTGTAGATCTGAAGAAAGGCACTAATGTCAGACATTTGAAGAGCTAGAGAAACAAACTGCAAAGAAATGAGTAAGGGGAAAGACAGTGTCTTGTGAAGGGGCTTGATGCATCAGAGGAAGAGAAAAAAGTCAAATGTGGCTCAAGTGCAATGAGATGAGAGAGAGAGGAAGCCAAGTAAATTGAGAATCATGCTGGACCTTATGAGTCATAATAAGAGAAATAAACAACTACTGAAAAGTTTCACACAGGACAGCAATATGATCTGATTTGCATTCTAAACAAAGTATTGAGTCTATGTGCTATGGTCTGTGGATTGAGATGATTCAACACAGAAGCTGGAAAATAAGTTAGGGGCTCTTGTGATAATCTCTTGTGTCTTAGACTCACAGGCATTATAGATCAGCTGCAGGAAAACAGTGGAATTTGAGGCATTGCAGAGTGGACCATACGTATTATGATATATCCCAGGGTATATTAGAGAGAGAATATCAAAGGATGGGTGCAAAAATTCATTGCACTTCCAAGTCTTTTCCTGACCTTGTAGCTTTTATTTGTTTCCATCTCTTGAACTTGACATTTGATATTTCCTTTAATTCTGACTTTAATTCTCCTTCAGGACTGCAGTTGTACTTACCCTTTGGATTGAGACTGCTTCTAACATACGACAAGAACAACCTAATTCAATACAGTCTTATCCACTGTTAGTTTGAGCTAACATGAACAGCCATTTTGGCCAAAAAATTTGATGATGACTTTGGGGGCGTGATGATAATTGCGTAAGTTCAAAGATTACTTGAGTTTTCCCAATTCCTGGAGAGCGTGGATCTCAAAAATAAGTAAAATAAGTTTCACAACATTTGTTTAATAAATTTTTTATAAAATACGTTGAATAATAAATGCATTATTTCAGGATTACTTGATCTGGGAGTAGGTGACCAGAAATTTTTGCCCTCCTTTTTCCAGACTGACAACAAAAGTATTTATATTCACTGTGTCAAATGTCACTCCTCAATATTTTGGAATCAAATAGCATTGGCATAGTTTGAAAACAGCAAAACTTGCAGGACTTTTGTTGGCTACTCAGTCAGTTACAGTTTTCTGACCAGGTTGTAACAAAACAAACAACTGGAAAGGAAATTGACAGGAGACAAAAAGCTCTAGGTCAAAGCAAATGCTCTTAGATGACAAAATGAATCAAGGCACAGGCAAACACTGCAGAAATGAAGGTGATACCAAAGTTGAGAGAAACACATGTTATGTTGACCTCAATTCATTGTAATCAAATAACTAATTTGCTTACTATCCTCTAATACTTTGAAATGTTCCCTGAGGAAGCCAGGAGTAGCAGTGAATATGTAAACTGGATACTTCCACATTTTGGTGAGGTGCAGTTTGTGAGCACAAAAGCAGTCCCTGATGGAATACAAAGACAATGCTGCAATAACATTAGCATAATGTAAGGTCCCAGCTGACAGTATTCGGAGGCAGGAACCTGAAATATGGGGAAATAACAACATCGGTTTTCTCTCCATTTCACTGCTTGATAGAAACACATAGCCAAGGATAACTCAGCTGATGGGCGGGAGGGAGCCTCCAGCACAGTGGGACACTGTCAGTAATACGTTCAGGATATTCAGTCTCAGTCAAAAGCTGAAAGTCTGAGTTGACACTCTTTCAAAAGGTCTAGAGCCTCACTCTCAAACCTGTGTCAGTTTCAAGTAGCTATTCATAGTCTTCAGGTCTAAAAACGTATTGAATCACCTGCTGGCAGCTAGAAGTCAAGATACTTGGGTTTTTGTGACCTTAGTTCTACTCTTTAAGATTTCTGAGTTTCAGTTACCTGTTTTGTTAAAGACGTGTGTGTGTGGGGGGGGGGATGAACCCCATATTTAAGACAGGCCTCAATGAGTTTATTTTACCAAGGTCAAAAATGTGCGTGTGACAGCCTCAAGAGGTCCTGACAACATATGCCCAGTGTTGTCTGTGTACAGTGTGCTTTTGTTCATTTTAGGGAGACATTATACATCAATAAGTACCTATAAGAGTTACACTGGTTCAATATGGAAGGACAGGACAACTGGAAGAGGGGACTTCCAGGTCATAGGTAGATTTAAAAATTTTCTGATTGGCAATGGGTTGACAGAGTTCTTAGCAGTAGAAAGGAATGTCTGGGTGATACAGAGTTGTGGAGACCTAGGTTTTATCATGCAGATGAAGCCTCCAAGTAGCAGGCCTCAAAGAGAATAGACTGTGAGTATTTCTTAACAGACTTAAGGCCTGTGTTGCTGTTAACCCTGGAAGCGTATAATGAGCCATGTCCAACACCATTTTCAGGTAACTCTGAACTAGATTTTCAGGTAAATCTGAAATGTCCTTGGCAAAGAGGATGGGTCTATCCAGATGATTGGGGGCCTTATAATTTTATTTTCTGTATATATATAGTTTGCTATATATAATACATTTATTTTTAGTATGTATTTATGTAATGTATAATAGATATTTAGTATATTTATAATATTATATATATATTCATATATAATTCAATGAGGAAAATAATTAATTCTCTAACATGAGTAAAAGTTCCTGCTGCATGGTAGGCACTTTGTAAGTGTTTTTTTCTTTCTGCCTTGGGAGAAAATATACATTGGAATTAAGGAGCATGAGTTTTAGAGTTAAAAACACCAACTTGGTTCAAGTGCATTGGCTCTCACACCTGTTATCTATAAAATACAGGCAGTTTGGGAGGCCAAGATGGAGGATTGCTTGAGCCCAGGGGTTGGAGATCAGCCTGGTCAACACAGCAAGGCTCCATTTATACAAAAATATAAAATTATAAAGAATTAGCCAGGTGCAGTGGGTTGTACCTGTAATCATAGCTGCTTGGCAGGTTGAGGCTGAAGAATCACTTGAGCTCAAGAGTTTGAGGCTGCAGTGAGCTATGATTGTGCCAGTGCACTCTAGCCTGTGTGAAAGAACAAGATGCTGTTTTGAAAAAAGACAAAACAAAACAACAACAACAAGAAACAGCATACTGGGGGCTAGAACATAGGTAAATTATCTGAAATATTTAGCTTCAGTTTCCTTATGTGGAAAAGAGAAATAATTATAGCTTTTGAGCTATTATATCACACAGATAGTTCAAGTATTAGACAGTCTGTATAAAACACTTAGCATAGTACCGAAATAAAGCATCCCATTCATGTTTATTAGAGGAATTAATACATGCATTAATGTTATGATTTCCATTGGAATTGTAATACTAGTTATCTGAATCAGTTTGATAAATTCTACTCAAGACATTTTATTATCAGCTTTCATTTTCAGCTTTTATCTTTAAAATACACCAGTTAATTAGGTGAAAAATTCTCAATCATGCATAAAAGAAGCTTTCAGAGACTTTGTTGAAAATTAATATTCCCTGGTCCCATACCAATGGAGTCTTATTAGAAGGCCTGTGGGGAGGTGCATGAATCTATTATAAAAAGCATCACATTGGATTATGATTCACTTGGACAAAACATATTTTTGTTTTTTAAGTCTGGGCTAAAAGCTCTCCAGAAAGTTTACTGCTTTGTTTTTATTACCGCAAACTATTTTTAAAAATCCTCCTGCTACAATTTGAGTTTATTTACTCATTAATAAAATAATCCCATGATCATATATGTATGTATGTACACATACACACACACAAGCGTACTCAGCTGAATACTCTCTCAGAAATCCACTCTCACATCAGCTGTATTGCTGATTACAGGATTTTGAATAATGGCACAAGTAACCATGTTGCAGGGCTGCCATGTTGTGAAATATCTGGAGGTGTCTTCATCACATTGACCTGCTAGGTCTGCCAGCTCAGACAAGAAATCTCCTGTTCAAAATGCCTAAAGGACATTTTCAATGTCACAGAGTGAAATGTAGACTAAAACAAAAATTGCAAGACTCCTGACCTCATTATGTTTCCCTGCTTCCGAAATAACAATGCATAAATACTAAATCTCTACATGAGCAACCTGACAAAGTCCTGTCACGTTCCCACTTGTGTCTGCAGAACCCCCCCAGGTTTGGGGTTGGAGCGAAGGAATGTAACTACAGGAACATTTTCTCATCTCTTTTAAATAGCCTCAAATTTCTTCTATAGAAAGGCAGACACCTGGTAATATTAAATTGAAGTCAAAGCACAAAGATAACTGGGAAAAAACACCAACCACTTCACAAATGGAGCATGAAAAATTTCATCACCCTAACAGCAGATCTGCTTTACTTCTTGTACATTTCTCTGTAGAGTCATTTTGTGAATAAATCTTGCCCCTTGGAGAAGCATATTCCATTAGCTGCCAAGGTTGAGAAATGAGAGGAATCGGTGCTCTGTGAAGAGCAGCTCAGTTCACATAGCCTCGGGGCTGGCACCTTCTCAGTCTTTGTAAATGGTGCCTTTTGGGAAAAGTGCCTTCCTTTTATATCAAAATAGAAGTACATTCAATTTCCCATATGGGTGTGATCCTAGAAAGAGTAGGAAGAACTAGAAAAACTAGACACTCAAATGTATTTAAGTGAGTAGCATGAAAAAACAGGAGTATTATGTTCTCTTGTCCAGTTTTATAGCTGAATTCAGGGTAATCTCCAGCCTCTACTGTTATTGGAGGCAAAAATGTAATCTGACATCAGTTAACAGTAGCTGAATAAATAACACAGACTCAGACATGGGGGTACATGCATGGTGATCAGAAGAATGTGCCGCTCAAATCTCCAACTGTGGGAAACGTAATTGACGAAGAGCTCCAGCTGCAACCCCTAAAACCCAGTGCTGTGTTTGTGAAGAGGACGCATTTCCTATGGCACCTCTCAGTCAATGACAAAACATGGTAGAGATACTAATGCAGCCTAGCGCTGGAGAAGCTATCCTTTTCTAATGCATGACTTTGACTTGAGTAACCTTGCTAAATTTTCCTTAAAATGGCAAGTGTAGTCCACCATGCTTCCATCCAAACCTTTTTCCTCCCTTCCCTTTCTTTTTCACTCTGGCTCAGACTTACATCATGGGCTGATGGTGCTCTCAGCCTCTCCTGGCTCCCTCCTCACTTTCTCCCACAGGTTTTGTTCGTAATAAATTTCTCAACATTTAATCCCCTTTTGGTGTGCTAATCACAAAACTCAGACTAACACAAAATACTTATTTGTATTTTATAATTAAATATTTCAGTAAATTATTAATCAGAGTTGTAATATTTAAATAGGTGGGATAAAAGCATGGTTTTAGTAAGGGAAGGGCCAACTAAGTTTAATCTTGTTCTAAGCATTAAATCTACTTATTCTGTGCAAATAGTACTTGAAGTTGTTCATACCCAGCCCAGTTTATCAGAAGAATATTGTGAAATTTAGCATTAAAGCTCAATAGTAATAAAGTTTATTTGTGTTTAATCTTTGTCGACGGAAGTCCCTCCAGTTACTCTAGGGCTAAGTGACAAATAGATTTATTTCATTGAAGTCTTTATAAAGATGGTACTATTTGTTGAGAGTGCTGAGTATCACCAAATATGAGACTAGTTGGTAAACATCTTGGGATCAGTGACATTTGACAACATTGTTCTTGCGCGGAGACCACAGAGATGTCAGAAAGCTGACTGAGCACTTTACTGTTGGGGGACCTGAGTCTTGGATGGATATAATCTCTCTCATCCAGTTTTTTTGTATGTTGAAATAAAATAGAAATATTCTTTGAAATGAAATATCAAACAGAACTTTAACAAAATAAGTTAAAACAAGATAATGACGATTGAAATTGGGACTAGCCTTCCTTAAAGCCCCTAATTCAGCCCCTGGTATCCTCCCTCACCAATTTAGGACTGAAACAAACACTCAAATTAGGTCTTCCTATTCTCTCTTCCGTACCAAATTAATGCCCCCAGTCTTTATAAAAAGGAAATTCATATATATAACATTATTAATCATGAAAGACAATTCACTGAAGGTGATTTACCATAAAAAACACACACTGAACTTCTCACAAGTTCACCTTTTTCTTCATGATAAAATACATATGGCTTGCAGAGGATTCTACATGCAGAAAAGCATTTTGTAAAGCCTATATCTCTGACACTACAGTGGGACTCAAATGTGGAGGCACTTTGAAAATAACTGATGCCTTATTTTAAATAATAGATGGCCCATTCCCTCACAAGATTTACTAAATGAGAATGTTCAAAGGTTAAGACAAGAAATTCTGTCTCCAATCTAAGCAAAATGAAATCCCAGAGGTGATTTTGATATACAGCTAAATTTGGGAACATTATTTCCGCAAGAAATAATGAATCTAAATTATTTGGATTGTGAGCTGACAATTAGTCAATTTCTAATTAAAATTTCCAAGAAAATCCAACTCTTAATTCAACCTTTGCAGAATATTTTATGATAGTAGGTAGGTTTCTAAATACAGTTTCTTTTTTCTCATCTATAAACTAGAGGATATAAAAATACCCATTTCCTGTACAATCTTTATGAGAACGTTTTCTTTGCAATATGAAAGCTTAAGTGTTCCTAACATTGGTTTTAAACAAGCAGTATTTAACAGTATACATTCTACATGCTGTATATGAACTGTCTCTGTCCTTATCTAAGGTCAGCCCCTCCACCTTATGACTAGTTCCTTCTCCTTGTCTACTCAGGAACATCATTCAGGCAATCCTCATCTCTGTTTTACATCATGATTGTTACCAGCTTTACTCATTACTCACATGAACAAACTCATGTGCTATAGTATCTCTGAATAAATTGTCTTAACTGCATATCCTTTCTTACATGCATCCCATTTCCTGCTTCCCTTAAGAATAAAATTTCTTTATATAGTTATCTATATTTTTATCTCCAACTTTTCCCTTCCAGATACCTCACACCTAACATTCCATCACACACTCATCTCCATGTAGGTTATATCTGTAATTATATAACTTGGTAAATTCATCCTGTGACTTGTCTTAATGGAAACAGTGTTCGCACTCTGTGAAATACCTTCTTCTCTTGGTTTCCAGGGCATTACTCTCTTGGTTTCTGCCTTACCACACTAAACATTCCTTCTGAGTTCCCTTCACTTGCTTTTGCTCATGTTTGTAATGTTTTAATGCTGGGATTCTTCAAAATTCAGTCCATGAGCCTCCTCTCTTCTCTGACTCCATTTGTTTACAGGCTAGTCTTCTCTAGTCTCATGGCATTATGCAGATGACTTTCAAATTTAAATGTCCAACTTGGACCTGCCACATGAATTCCAGATGTGTCAATTCAACACTCTAAGTGACCTCTACACTTGATGTCTAATTATCATCTCAAATGTGATGTGTCCTAAACCAGTTTCTTGATACTTCTCCCCAAATTTTGCTCCTCCCACAGTCCTTCAGAGCCCAGCGAACAGTAACTCCATTTTTTTCTTTTTCTTTTTTCTTTTTTAACTTAATTTTATTTTTTTGAGATGGACTCTTGCTCTGTCACCATGCTGGAGTGTAGTGGCGCAATCCTGACTTACTGCAACCTCCATCTCCCAGGTTCAAGCAATTTTCCTGCCTCAGCCTCTCGAGTTGCTGGGACTACAGGCACACGTCACTATGTCTGGCTAGTTTTTTTGTAATTTTAGTAGAGATGGGGTTTCACCCTGTTAGCCAGGATGGTCTCGATCTTCTGACCTCATGATCTACTGGCCTCGGCCTCCCAAAGTGCTGGGAGTACAGGAATGAGCATATTTTTTCATTTGTCCTGGAGTCTTTCTCTAATACCCTACATATAATCTATAGGCAAAATCTGTTGATGTTACTTTCAAAATCTACTCCAAATCTTAACTAATTTTATAGCATTTCAACCATTATTACGTTATCAAAAACCACTTCTATATTTCTTGTAAATTATTAAAACAGCCCTTTATCTGGCCTTCCTGCTTCTGCCTTTGAATCCCTTCTTCCTTCCTCTCCTCCACAGATCACACTAAAATCGCAATATTGCCACTATGTTGATAAATAAATCACCTCTCTGTACAAAAGCTTCTGATGGCTTCCCACCTCACTCAGAAAGTCTTTACATTACTCCACAAGATCACTTCATGACCTTTCCTGTTGGGCACATTTTCTATTTCCACCTCGTCCACTCTGTTGAAGCCACACTCTTCTCCCTGCTGATTCATGAACACACTGAGCATGCTTTTGCTTTGAGAACATTTTTCTTGTTCTCTCTGCCAGGAGGACAGTTCCCCTAGTATCCACTCACCTCATTTGGTTTCTGCACAGAAGTCACCTTAACAATAAAGTCATCCCTAAAGGACTAATTTAAAATTGTAACGTACTAAATAACAATCCCCTTACCTCACTTGGGACACTCTAAAAGTGCTCTAAAGGACTAAATTAGCAATTTAGCCCTTTAGTACCTCACTGATTACCAAACCCCTTACCTCACTAGTAGAATGCTCTACTAGTCCTTTAGATAGTAGCATCTAAACAGTGATGCTACTATCAGACTAAAAATCACCATCATAGGTAGATAAATAAATTCAAATCAAATAAACTTATCTAATTTGAACATTATATTTCATCTACACTATCCATTTATTCAACAAGTATTTATTGACCATGTTGTACAGTTTTCTAGGTGCAGAAGACACATCACTGAACAAAGCAGATTATTATACTTGGTTACTTGGAGTTTATATTTGAATTGGTAAATGATATGGCAGAAACCGAAAGTGCTCTAAAGGACTAAATTAGTAATTATTAATTTAGCCCTTTAGTATCTTCCTGATTAGCAATCAGTTTACCCCACTTAGTGTTCTACTAGTACTTTAGATAGTAGCATCTAAATGGTAGCACCTAAACGTCTTGGGATTGCTAGGTACCCTACTTTAGGAGGTAATTACATCAGGAGGGTTAAGCCCTTGTGGAAAGAATTAGGGTCCTTATAAGAAAGCTTGAGGCAGCAGGTCTACTCTCTTTTGCTCTTCCATCGTTTGAGGACACAGCATTAAAAGCACCACCCTGGAAACAGAGACAAGGCTCTCACCAGACACCAAACCTGCTTGCACCTTGATCTTGGACATCCAGCCTTCAGAAGTGTGGAAAGTACATTTCTACTATTTATGAATTACCCAGTCTGGTATTTTATTATAGCAGCATAAAGACATGGATGGAAGGTATGAATTTTTGTTCTAAACAAGGACTGGAAGTGGGAGGAGTTTGACAATGCTGATATAACAAATCAGTTAGATTGCTTTTAGCTGTTGTATTTTTCTTTCATCAATTAATAATTCCAATCCAGTTCTGGGTCTGAAGTTTTGCATGTGTAAATTTTTTTTTTTAGATATTTTCCTCTGAAAAGAATTGGGGAAATATTTGCAAAAAAAAAAAAAAAAGGAAAAGGGAAAGGGTTGATTCTGACATTTATGATTTTGTGATGTTATATACTGAAATTATAATTTGACTGTATGTTTCTGCCTAATCTGCGTATAGGGAGGTTATTTAGATAAACTGCTACCATTGCCTATTGAATTATCCCAGTGTCTGTTGTCCCTCTAACACGTGGTATCATAAGAGCATGGTGATGTCACTCTGCCATCTAGAATAAGTAGTCAAAGAAATCAGGATGTGAGTTATGATGAGTTGATTGCCAAAGTATGAGATTTCTTATGAGTAATATGTTTGTTTTTGTTTAAATTGAATTTTTGAGGGAAAATTATCCTGCATTAATAAGTTAAAAAATTGTGTATTTTACTCCATTATAATAAATAATATTTATTATCTTAAAGATTAATTGCTTTTTTGTAAGATAAAATAACTATTGTAACTCAAATAATTTAGTTTTAAGTATCTAAGTTTTTATTAATGTAGAAGAATTAGAGATAAATAGATAAGGAAAGGGGATTGTCCCCTGGATTTTTTTTTTTTTTTTTTAGAAAAATAGAGAATACCTATGACACAGGATAGGATTATCATAAGAAGGGAATGATGTAACATTTGAAAATGATTTTGTGAATTTATTATTACTATACAGTGAATCTTTGACAGAAAAAGAAAGAACAAATGAAAGAAAGAAAAGTATTACTAGAATAATAGTTGCTCATTATCTATACCATCCAGAAAGTTTCTGTAACACAGTGAAAACTTTAATGTGGTTTTAATTATTAAATCATGAGGACAATTCAAAACCACACCAAACATACTCATTTGAATATCTTATGACCCCTTGCTTTAAAAGTTTGTACAATATCTCAAATTAGCCAGTTTAAAATTCAAATTAAAACAGTATAGATAATTGTTTTAATGTAATTTCTAAAATTATAAAAAGTATAGTAAAATGCAGGGAATTGGATGTTAAATTTATTAGTATATTTTAAAGAAAAATCTGCAGAACAGAAAAGTTCACAAAGACTAGTTGATCACTTACAAACTTCTATTGCCACTTCTCAAATGTAAATTAAATTTTTAAAAAACTTAGTTTAGAAAGAGTCAAAAGTTGGGGCCAAGTGTGATAGTTCATGCCTGTAATCCTAGCACTTTGGGAGGTCAAGGCAGGTGGATCACAAGGTCAGGAGTTTGAGACCAGCCTGGCCATGACAGTGAAACCCTGACTACTAAAAATACTAAAATTAACTGGGTGTGGTTGAAAATTAACTGGGTGTGGTGGCAGGCACTTGTAGTCCTAGCTACTTGGCCGTCTGAGGCAAGAAAATCACTTGAACTCAGGAGGTGGAGGTGGCAGTGAGCCAAGATCACACCGTTGCACTCCAGCCTCGGCGACAAGAGTGAAACTCCATCTCAAAAAAATAAAAAAAGTGTATCAAAAATTGTTAAGAAAAGTTACTGGCCAGGGGCACAGTGGCTCATGCCTGTAATCCCAGGATTTTGGGAGGCCGAGGCGGGCAGATTATGAGGTCAAGAGATTGAGACCATCCTGGACAACATGGTGAAAACCCATCTCTACTAAAAATAAAAAATCAGCCGAGTATGGTGGTGGGTGCCTGTGATCCCAGCTACTCAGGAGGCTGAGGCAGGATAATCATTGGAACCCAGGAGGCAGAGGTTGCAGTGAGCCAAGATTGTGCCACGGCATTCCAGCCTGGCAACAGAGTGAGACTGTCTCAGAAAAAAAAGAAAAGTTATTAAAGGGATTGGAACACGTTACTTATGTTAACAGTACATACAGGTATTGATCGACTTATGACCTATGCAACTTACGACCATTCGACTTTACGACCACAATAGCTAGCCACAACTGCTCCACGTCTGGCAGCGCAAACGTTGCCCAGCTGGGTGTGTGACAGTGCGGACCAGCTTCCGGCAGCACTATCATCTCCGCGTGCACCATTTCAACTGTTATCCCAGACTCGGTACAGCAAGTTGTGTTTCGTGTCTTGGATATTTTTCATCAAACCCCTCCCAATAAATTTCTTATACATTTTGAAGCAATGGACCCAAACATCGAATGATTTGCAAAGATTGAACCGATGGCGCACGATGTGTTTCTTCCGTATCATGAAATTTATGAAGAAAAAAAGAAACATACAATTCAGGCAAAGCTCACCATGTTTATGAAAAAACCAACTCCGGTAACCACAACTGCTGCCTCAGATGACGACATCAACGATCCGCAGCCAAGCACCAGCGGCCAAGAAAATGTTTCATACATATTTATATATTTTGATATGTTTTGCAATTGGGAAATGTTTCCTATGATATTTTTTCACCTGTATTTTGTATTTTTGTATGCACCTGTATTTTGTAATTTTGTATGTTTTGCAAATATTAAACCAGTTCTAATGCAGTGTTTTACTTAAACCTGATGAATGTAAAAATAAGAAACAAAATGGTGTAGAGATGATACAAATGGCATAAAATGAGCAAAGAAAATTATGATATATAACAATAATGAAAGAAAATTATGATAAAATATGACTTAAAGATTTCTATAGCATCATTTCACAGTACTGTACATATAGCCTACTCAACTTACGATCAAATCGTGTTACGACCGGTCTGTCGGAACCTGTCGTGGTCCTAAGTCAAGCACTAGCTGTACTTTAATGCTTAACATCAGGTTGCTGTAATTTAAATGTGTCCCTCAAAGTTCATGCATTAGAAACTTAATCCCCAATGCAACAGTGTGGGAAGGAAGATCCCAACAAGAGGTGATGAGGTCATAAGGGCTTTACCCTTATTAATGCATTAATGTTATTGTTGGAGTGGATTAATTATCCTGAGGGTAGGCTTGTTAAAGCAAGTTCAGACCCCTTTTTATCTCTTGCTTTCTGAAATTCTCTCTTACCCTTCTGCCTTCTGCCATAGGATGGCACAGCAAGAAGGCCCTTCTCAGATACAGGCCTGTCAGCCTTGGTTTTCCCAATCATTAAAACGGTAAGAAATAAATACCTTTTCTTTGTAAATTACCCAATCTGTGGTATTCAGTTATAGCAACACAAAATGGACAAAGACACGGGTGTTAATTTTTTACATTATTTTTGGATCTCATCCTGACCTAAGATAGCAATAACTATATCATTAATGAGTCAACTCAGTTAGCTAACAGCATGAGAGTAAGATATAAAACCACTCATCACAACAAAGTGGGTAATCTCACTTGCAAAGAAGCTAACTCCCCCCAAATGGCAAGGAAAATAAAGCTTCTGTGCAATTAGATAACATTCAAATACAGACAAAATGAGAAAAATATGGTTGGTAGAAAATTCAAATTCAAATTATTTCTCAAATATTCTAAGATGCAATGTACTTTTATTTCTGGAATATCGTTTTTTGAATCACAGTAGTGCATTTTCTGCCAAAGATGGGGCAAGCAAATGCTCTTTAGGTTATCTAAATAACCTAAATAATCTAGATACATTATATCTAAATAATCTACATAAAATAACCTATTATATAACCTAATATAAATAACTCAATATATAACCTATGATAAATATAACCTAAAATAATTAAAAGTGTTGACTTTTCCAAACCAAGAAATTCATACAGAAGTTTTAAAATATTATATCATAATTACATGTTAAACATGAAATATACAGAGCTGTTTATTCATTGTAAAATTTTGTATTAATTTGAATTTCTCTAATTTATAGGAAAATATTGTAAATATAGTCTTCAGTTTATCTGAATTAGCAAATGCTCTTCTAAAAAATACTTTCTTCTATATAAATCTTTACTAAATGTGTGCAGCTTTGTGATAAACACTGTGGGGGCAGAAAATATGTACGAGTTGACTTTGTCATTGCGAACTTTCAGTCTAGTTTAAAAAAAAGCAAACTATGAAGGATGTGGGATAATAAATAAATAACAATTAACTAAATAAAACTCAGCTCAAACGAGCACACTAAGCCCAATTCAAGGATGTATGGGTCATAAGATATATCCGTTACAGTGACTGTTCTATAGGAGTTCACTTGCTATTTGGGGAGATAAATTGATATACAGATATTTCTAGTGTGAGGCAGTAATTTACAAAACAGAGGTGAGCACAAAGTAATAAATCATTCATTTACAGAGTGTTTTTTGAGAATTTATAATGATATGCTCTCATATTACACACTAACCTTTGTGATCATTTTTTAATGAAAGTACATGAATTGCCTGTGCATGATGTTATGAGCTCTGGCCTTGGTGGGAGAAGACACAATTTCTGTTAATTTCAGTAATTCCACCAAGTTTGATGATATTGAGCCAGTTACTGTGCACTCTTCATCATTTCCTTCCACATAAAAAGAAAGGTTTTGCTAGACAAGGGTTCTAAATATGGGATACACTGACATTCAGGAAGAAGTCTGTGGGTAGAATTCATAGGATCTATAAATTGGAATGGAAAAAAATCACATTCACTAACTTTTAATAGAAATGTAGCATTTCATTCATTATGAATGTGCACAGCTAATCATAGAAGTATTTGCAGTACCTCCACATTTGACATCATGAGATGTCAGTTACAGGTATTTTTACATGATATTACAGAATTGCAGATTCTTCAAAATATTAATGAGATAAGATTATTTTACTATGTTATGTAATATTTTAATATGTAATAATACATATTGTAGTATCACAAATTAGATTTTTAAAGACTATTTTGATAATTGTATTGTGTTGTTAGATTCTTCATAATTCCATGTATACATTTTATGTATATAGAAACATTATTTTGAAAAATGAGTTCACCAGACTTCCAAAAGGGTCAAAAAAAATAAAACAGGAAAACAAATCAAAAATTCCTGCTGTATACAATCTCGAGGACTCAGTACAAACATATAATATTTTCAGCATCTAATATTCTCCTAGGAATTTACACATTTCTATCTCACCCTGAAATAATTTCTAAGAGTGCTAAGGCAAAATGGAGATTAAGTAAAGACTGGAAGACAACATGAGTCTTTAGGGCTTTTAGCATGTTCTAGGGTGTAAAGCATCTGAACATGAAAATTGAAAGCACCAGCAAGAAAAACTAACAGGCAGTCCATCCCCATTTTGTAGAATTTCTGAGCGCATTTTTTTTTTTTCAAGAACACCTGTTGCTAGTTTAGACTCTCACCTCTCTCTAATCCATTTTGGTTTCCTGACTCCTTGGCCTGGCTTCACTAATGTTCCTATGACCAATCACCTAAGTTCGCCTTCTGGATCACCTCTTCCTGACACTAGATATCGAGCAGCCTGACAACAAACTTTAGAATATACTTAGGAAAACTTCTTAGTTAGTTTTACAGTGGATGAAGGCTTTAGTGAAGCCTCTGAGAAATTACAATATTTGGAAAATTAGAGGATGCACTTGAGGATTTCCCAGCTTAGAGGAGGAGACCTGGAGGAGCACCGCATGTCTTGGCAAATAAAGATGGTGGTCTATCCAAAGTAGATTCTGTTAATATGTGTGTGTGTGTGTGTGTGCACGCGTGCGCATGCATGCATGTTGTGGGACTGTGGAAGATATTTCAGGGTATGGATATAAGCTCAGATTAGAATAAATCAGGAAAACCAGGAACTAAAAATTATCTATGAAGAAAGAGATTTAAAAAATCCTACTTTGAAAAAATTACATAAGAAATAAGGGGGAAATGAATGTGTGTACATGATTTGCATCATTATTACTACGTTTATTCTGTGTTTTGTAGTGGCTATGCTTTTATGCTACCTCTAAGTCCTTTAGAATCTAAATATTTTTTCTGGATATTCTAGGCCTACTTTTTAATTATTTTAATGGTTTTCATTCTGATATTCACAAAGAATAGTACTGTTCATGGTTTTGCTCCTATTATACTGACTTGCCAACTTTTGCTCATTTTTCAGGAGTCAACAGAATGGAAGGTGGGATAAGGAATCAGATTGAGCTAGATCCTGATAAAATTGGGGAAAACATTCTTTGCTCTCCTCAGATGCCTTATGAAATTATTACAGTTTTCTCTGGTCTGCCAGGGCCCACTTAGCTCTTTCCTTTATTTCTATCTTTATTTACTCACCTAAGAGAGTGGATAAATAATTTGGTTGGAGCCTCATTAGGAGTTCAGTGAACTTTTACAGAAGGAGTTCTTCTGAGTTTTTGTTTACAAAAGTAAACAGGTACAAAAGTAAACAGGTTACAAAAGTAAACAGCTCTACATGGCCCCGCCAGGTTAAGTGACAGTATTTAATTTTATAAAATTGAAGATGGAATAAAAATGATGTTATTTTTGAAAAGCAAAATTTGCAATATAATAATACATAGGTCTGAAAAATATACCTATTCTAAAATGACTAAGCAATCTGATTAAAAGATGAGACGATTCAATGAAACTTTTTATCATATCTTCTAATTTAAGTGCTTCATAATACATTTGCCCCAATATAATTTCAGTGCTGTAAAAAGGAATTTCAAGCCTTCTTTTCACAATTTACAAATTTGTAAAATGTTTATAGTCAGGGATTTCCTTAATAACACTTCATTGATTTACAAAACGCCAACAAAAAGGTCTCAGGAGTTGTTCATATTTACAAAGGAAAACTTTGTGTAGTGATCTTTAAGTTGGCTTTTATGGATAGGAATATAAAAATGCTTTGGAATCAAAGGCATATCAAAGGAAATTTGTTATTCTCTGAATATTCTAGGCTTTTCAGACTGCTCCCCAAAGCTTCAAAAATAAAGTTTAGTGAATTTTCTGAACTCAAGGTGTGCAGACAAATGACAAGGAAAGACGGAATGGTTTGTGTCTGAGATAATGACAAAGTGCAGAGTTGGATTGCTACTCACTGGTGAAAATAAACAAAATGTAGCGGAATAGAAGCATGTCTTCTGTATCTTGTACATTTTTACATACCAGAATAAAACATCTGAATTGATTAATCAAGGAGTATTCCAGAATGCTCACAGAGATATACAAGTTCTGAAATAAATATTTATACATAAGGAGGTATTATTTAGTCTTGATTCTGGAAACACAAAAGTCTTAGACGCAATTCTCGTCTTAACTGGTAGTTCTCTGTCTGTGGATTGGTGTTTTTCTGGAATGGTATTTCAGTGGTAAAATTTATAGTAATTTAAATCTGTTCTTTTGGAGAGTTGTTACAGGTTTTTTTATTTTACCATGTTGTTACAGCATTAGCCCTTTTCTTTCTTGTAAAGATGAATACTATAAACATTGTTTACATGGCACTTCCTAGCCTGCTTAAGGCTCTAAATTGCTTCAAATGCTTAAGAAAGTATTTTAGTTCTTCCATTTAAATATAAATAATTAACTAATTAAAAATTATATAGCCAATTATTTAAAATTATTTTAGGATATCTGCTTGATTACTAGTGATATGGTTTGACTGAGTCTCCGCCTAAACTTCCTTTGGAATTACAATTCCTTTAATCCCCACACATCATGGGAGGGATGGGTGAGAGGTAATTGAATCATGGGATCAGTTACCCTCATGCTGTTCTCGCGACAGTGAGTGAGTTCTCAGGATGTCTGATCAGTTATAAGAGGATTTTCCCCATTTGCTTGGCACTTCTCTTTGTTGTTTCCATTTGGAAAAGCATGTGTTTGCTTCCTCTTTTGCCCTGACTGCAAGTTTGCCGAGGTCTCTCTAGCCATGATGATTGTGAGTCAATTAAACCTCTTTTCTTTATAAATTACCGGGTTGTGGGTATGTCTTTATAAGCTGCATGAGAATAAACTAATAAAGTAAATTGGTATCACAGAGTGGGGCACTGCTGTAAAGATGCCCCAAAACATGAAAGAGACTTTGGGACTGGGTAACAGGCAGGGGGTGGAAACGTTTGGAGGGCTCAGAAGAAGACAGGAAAGTATGTGAAAATTTGGAACTTCCTAGAGACTTGGAGGACTCAGAAGACAGGAAGATGTGGTAAAGCTTGGAACTTTCTAGAGATTTGTTGAATGGTTTTGACCAAAATCCTGATATTGATATGGACAACAAAGTCCAGGCTGAGGTGGTCTCAGATGGAGATGAGGAAATTGTTGCGAACGTGAGCAAAGGGGAGTCTGTATAATCTTATGCTTTAGCAAAAACACAGGCAGCATGTTACCCTTGCCCTAGATATCTGTGGAACTTTGAACTTGAGAGAGATAATCTATGGTATCCAATGGAAGAAGTTTCTAAGCAGCAAAACATTCAAGAGGAAGCGGAATATAAAAGTTTGGAAAATTTGCATCCTGACAATGAGATAGAAAAGAAAACCTATTTTCTAGGGAGAACAAGCTAGCTGCAGACATTTGCATAAGTCACCAGGAGCCAAATGCTAATTGACAAGACAATGAGAAAAATATCTCCAGGGAATGTCAGAGACCTTCACAGCAGCCCCTCCCATCATGGGCCTGGAGGCATAGGAGGGAAAAATGGTTTCCTGGAGCAGGTCCAGGGAACCCCTGCTCTGTGCAGCCTTGGGACTTGGTGCCCTGTGTCCAAGCCACTCCAGCCAGGGTTAAAATGGGCCAAAATACAGCTCATGCTGTGGCTTCAGAGTGTACAAGTCCCAAGCCTTGGCAGCCTTCATGTGATGTTGGGCCTCTGGGTGCAGAGGAGTCGAGAACTGAGGTTTGGGAACCTCTGCCTACATTTCAGAAGATATATGGAAATACCTGAATGTCTAGGCATAAGTCTGCTGTAGGGATGGAGTCCTCATAGGGAACCTCTGCTAGGGCAGTACAGAAGGGAAATGGGGGTTGGAGCCCCCCACACAGAGTCCGCACTGGGGCAGTGCGTACTGGAACTGTGAAAGGCAGGTCACCATACTCTTGACCCCAGAATGGTAGATCCACTGACAGCCTCAATCATGCACCTAGAAAAGTCACAGACTCTCTAGCCCATGAAAGCAGCCAGGAGGGAAGCTGTACCCTGCAAAGCCACAGGCACAGAGCTGCCCAAATTTGTGGGAACCCACTTCTTATGTCAGCGTTACCTGGATGTGAGACACAGAGTCAAAGGAGATCCTTTTATACTTTAAGGTTTAATGACTGCCCATTTCAGACTTCCAAGGGGCCTGTAGCACCTTTTTTTGGCCAATTTCTTCCATTTGGTAGGAGTGTATTTACCCAGTGCCTATAACCGCATTGTATCTAGGAAGTAACTAACTTAATTTTGATTTTACTGGCTCATAGGCAGAAGGGTCTTGCCTTGTGTCAGATGAGACTATGGACTTGGACTTTTGTGTTAATGCTGAAATTGATGTAGGAGCTTTCTTGATGACTTTGCCATCCAGGACCTACAGCTGGTGATGTCTAACCCCACCCTCTGCCTGGGCCTCACTTGGCCCAAGGCCCATAACTGTAGGTACCCTGCCCACTCAGCTCTTCTTGGCTAATATTGGCTTGTATACCAGCTCAGGCTGAGGCTGGCACAGAATGCCCCAGCCCACCTATATTATATCTGAAACCCAGATATGGTGGTTCCTGAGCTCTTGTCCTGTGTCCAAGAAGATTGAGGATACACTGACAGTTGAAGGTTGAGGATGGGTGGACAATAATTTTATTGAGTGATGGAACAGCTCTCAGTAGAGAGGGGAAGCAGCAGGAGGTGGTGTCCCACCCCTGCAGTTGGGTGGTTTTGTTCTCTCATGGTGGCTGGGTCTGGAGCTTTTTATGAACTCAGAATGGCAAGTGTGTGCTAATTGGTTTGTGAGCACGCAAAAAAGGTTAAAGTGAAGACACCACTCAAAGGGCGAGAGAGTGTAGAAAGCCAATTAGGAATGGATAAGTATATATAAAGTAGTTGAAGGTCGGGAATCAATCAGAGGAAAGTATGCCAAGTGAGAAGACAGGTTTTCAATGTGATTTGAAGGTTTAGATTGGCTTTCAGGCTTTAAACTGTCTTCAGCCTGGAGGTGGGGATTCACTGGGCACCTGTCCCTATCTGCCTAGGCATTTGACTGCCTCCTGTCACTATCAAAATGAGTTAAGTCTTTGGGGAACTGTTGGGAAGGCATAATGGTGTTTTGAAATGTGAGGACATAAAATTTAGAAGGGGCCAGAAGCAGAATGATATGGTTCAGCTGTGTCGCCACCAAAATTTCATCTTGAATTGTAGTTCTCATAATCCCCACATGTCATGGGAAGGACCAGATGACAGGTAATTTAATCATGGTGGCAGTTACCCTCATGCTGTTCTTGTGATAGTTAAGTGAGTTCTCAAGATATCTGATGGTTTTAAAAAGTATCTTTTTCCCCTTTTGCTCAGCATTTCTCTGTGCTGCCACCATGTCAAGAAGAACATGTTTGCTTCCCCTTCCACCATGACAATAAGTTTCCTGAGTCCTCCCAACCATGCTGAACTGCAAGTCAATGAAAATTTTTTCCTTTACAGATTACCCAGTCACAGGTATGTCTTTATTAGCCACATGAGAATGGACTAGTACAGGTGGTTTATCAGAAGTAATCAAGTAATCTCTTTTTGAGACAGGGTCTTGCTCTGTCAACCAGGCTGTATTGGAGTGATGTGGTCACAGCCCTCATGCAACCTTCACTTCTGGGACTCAAGCAATCCTCCCGCCTCAGGCTCTTGAATAGCTGGGACTAGTGGCTTGCACCACCACAAGCAGCTAATTTTTGTTTGTTTGTTTATTTATGTTTTTGTGTGCAGAGATGTGATTTCTCCATGTTCCCTAGGCTGCTCCTGAGCTCCTGGGATCTAGTGAACTGCCTGCCTTGACATCTCCAAGTGTTGGGATTACAGGCCTGAGCAACTGCACCTTGCCTAGCTAGTGCTTTGAAGCCATTGCACCTGGCCTAGTTGTACTCTTGAAGTACAGCACTGAAGCTGGCAAAATGAATTGGCTACAGGTTTTTAGACTAGACAAAATTCATATATAATTAAAAATATCATATTGTCATATTATTAAAAATTATTTGAAAACAGTCAACCATAATCCCAAATAATACCACTGAAGACCCATTCACCTCTTAAATTACTAGAGTATTTGCACTTCCTGTTTTTTAGTCTAGGATGTTTTTGTACAGATTATTTATTTATTTTCATCATTTAGGAATCAGAGAAAGACTTTCAGTCTTCATAGGGTTTACCTCTATCCTTGCTAAAGAGTAAATCTCTGTTCCCCTCTCATTGTCATGCTTCTTCAAATTTCATTCTGTTTGTTTTTCTTTATAAGACCTTGAATATGTAAAGTTATGATTTTATCATTGGTGTTTCCTCAGTTGATGGTATCTTTGTGAGAGGAGGAATCTTGTATGTTTCCAGATACAGTAATAGAAATAATGTCTATCCTACAATATATAATAAATACATTGCTAAGTGAATGAATTAAAAAAAATCAGGAAATCTATCATAAATTAAGGGCTGATACCAAAGGTATCAGCTAATTATTTGTATACCAGTAAAGACTGAATATTTTACATTTCCAGTGATTAGAAAAAAATACATATACTCCAAGGATAATTCTTAGAAAATACTCAACTTTCTTTTAAGGATGGAAATATATTTTTATTGTTTAATGCTATCATATTATATAAAATATACTACAATATGCTAATTTATTCTTTAAATGTTGACCATTTGGCATGTTTCCAATTTGGGATTGTTAATGAATAAGATTGCTATGAATATACATACATTGATGAACATTTATGTGAATATTTTATGGATACACTGTTTTGAAAGATAAATGCCAAAGAGTTGAATGCTAAATTATAACACTGGTGTACCCTCACCTTTGTAAGAAACTGCCATATATGTATCCAGAGTAATTGCACCATTTTGCATTCCCTGTAGAGTGTGAAATTTCTAGTTGTTCAACATCCTCACCAGTACTTGACACTAACATTCCTTTATTTTAACCATTTGTGTGGATGAGAGCTATTACCTCTTTATGAAATGATATCTCTCTGAGGAATAATGCTGTCAAACACTTTTTTATGGGTATGTCGATTATTTTTATATAATTTGAAAAGCATTTAGCAAAATTTTTTTCTCTTATATTTTAGTTTTTTTAAATTATTCATATAATTTAAAGTATAAAAGTATACAAGTTTTATGTTTTCTGGATGCAAAGCATTTACGAAGTATATACAGATATACTTTACACGAACACCCACACACACACACACACACACACACGCAGAATATTTTCTTCCAGTATGTGGATTGCCTGCTAATTTTTTTTTTACTGTGCGTCTCTTTAAGGACAGATATCTTTAAGTTTGATGAATTTAAATTTAACATTTCCTTACAATAAGGATAGTGCTTTTTGTCCTATATAAGAAATTTTTATTTAGCCTACAGTTGGAAAGATACTTTTTTTTTATGGAAGTGTTATGACTTTAGCTATGATTCTTTTAAGACAATTATCCATCTCAAATTTAATTTTGTCTATCAAGTAAAATATATTTCAAAGTTCATTGTATTCCATATGGATATCCAATTGTTACAGCATTTGTTGAGAAGACTTTTCTTTTCTCATTGAATTACATTGGCTCTTTTGTGAAAAATTAGTTGACTGTGTATGTGTGATTTTTATTTCTGGACTCTATCCCTGTTTCTCATTTTAAGGAGAAACCATACATGCTAGCATTAAGGGTAATGTTATATATAAATTTTCTTCATAGATATCTTTTCTGAAATAGAAGAAGATACTGTCTATTCCTAGTTTATTAAAACATCATTATAGTGAATGGCTGCTGAATTTTGTCAGTTGCTTTTTCTGCCTTTAATGATTAATCATATTATTTTCCCCTTTTTTCTATAATGTGATAATTAATTTTTGAACCTAAGATTTTAGGAAGAATTTTTGTACTGGTCTTGTTTTTGTTTTCCTATTATAATGCATTCTCTAGTTTTCTTATTAGAGTCATCAAGGATCATAAAATGAATCAAGAAATGTGATTTTTCATTTTCTGAAATCATTTGTGTAAGATTGATGTTATGTCCTCTTTTAATCTATGATGGAATTGACTGGTCAAGGGAACTCAGACCAGAGTTATTTATTTTAGGAGTTTTTTAATAAAAAATTGTATTTTTTAACAAGAAACTTTTCCATTTCTTCTTGGTTTTGAATACATTGCCATAAAGTTGTCTCTCATGTTTTTCTTCCTTTTTATGTCTGTGGAATTTGTGGTAATGTCCTTTCTTTCATTATTAATATTGCTATTTGTGCTTTCTCTTTTTATTATTTGATTAGTTTTGCAAGGTCCATGACAATTAATATTTCTATTTTTTGTTTAACTTGTGATCTTTTTATTTTCTATCTTCTTTCTATTTTATTGCTTTCTACATTCATGTTTATTTTTCCTTTCTTCTGTTTACTTTGGACTTAATGTCCTTTTTTCTCTAGCTTATTAAGGTGGAAGCTTAGAATTTTTATTTAAAATATTTTTTCTAATATACCCATTGCATATTATAAGTGTTTCTATAAATACTACTTTATCTAACAGGTTTTCACGTCTTGTTTTAAATCTTTATTCAGTGCTAAATATTTTCTTCTTTCCTATGTAACCTTTTAGCTCATAACAAATATACAAGTGTGTTTATTAATTTTCAAGTGTTTGGATTGTTTATATATAGTATTCATTTTAATTTATTAAGGGCTATTAGAAAACACACTCTGCCTGATTCTAAGCCTTTGAAATTTACTGACTTCTATTATGGCCAAGCTTGTTCATCTTGGTCAGTGTTCCATGTGAAATTGAAAAGAATGTGTATTTTGAAGGTGATGGGTATAGAGCTCTGTAAATTTTATGAAGTGAACTCTTTACTTCTGATAATATCTTTTTCAATTCTGAAATTTCCATTCATCTTTTTTATTTACTTTGTTGAAATTACCTGTTTATGCATTAGTCTGCCTGTACCACTAGATGCTTTAAAACATTTATCATTTTTATCTTACAGTTATTCCTTTCTAACATCTGGACCATCTATGGATCACATTATATTGACTATTTTACTTTTGATACTTCCCTTTTTCCTACTTCATTGTGTCTGTCAAAAGATTCATATTTGCCAAATTTCATCTTTACATCTTGTGATGGTCAGTTAATACTGACTGCCAACTTCATTGGATTTAAGGATGCAATGTATTGATCCTGGGTGTGTCTGTGAGATTGTTGCCAAAGGAGATTAACATTCGAGTCAGTGGACTGGGAAAAGCAGAACCATCCTTAATCTGGGTGGGCACCATCTAATCAGCTGCCAGCATAGCTGGGATAAAAGCAGGTAGAAGAACCTGAAAAGCTAGACTTGCTTAGCCTCCCAGCTTACATCTTTCTCCCATCCTGGATGCTTCCTGCTCTTGAATATCAGGCTCCACATTCTTCAGCTTTGGAACTCTGACTGGCTTCCTTGCTCCTCAGGTTGCAGTTGGCCTATTGTGAGACCTTATGAAGCTGTGAATGATTACTCCTTAGTAAACTCCGCTTTTTATAAACATGTATCCTATTAGTTCTGTCCCTCTGGAGAACGCTGACGAATACACATCTTAATGAGTAGAAACTGAAATAAATGAAATGTTTCCCCCAGAAAAGACCGTAACTCTTGCTCTCTTAGGCTGCTAATGAAAGGGATTGAGCCACTTTAATCAGTGATTTAGCTTAGCTTTGGCTTTATTGTGCCATTAGATCAATTTAGTTTACCTCTGTCCTTATATTTAAAAGGTATGGTATTAAGACATTTTATTTGTTAGGTTTTGGGTTTTGAGCCCTAGTGAGATTTTCAGATTTCTCTATGCTTTGTAACCTAACTAGCAGTTTTCTGGTTTGTCAATAATCTCGGTCGCGCGCGCGCTCGCTCTCTCTCTCTCTCTATTTCTCTGTCTTCCTCTGTCTCTCTTTCTCCTTTATATCACAGCCGATAGTTTTTGACTTGCTGGGGAAATCTCTGCTTTCCAGCCCTACCCTTGTCTCTGTTTCTCAGGAAATATACCCTTTGGTTATCTCTACAGTATACTCTGTGAATATTTGATGCATTTTAGGGTGATTTCTCTGTCCTTTCCTGCTACCAGCAATTAGCAGGATTATCTTTTGTACTTGGTGAAAGCAATATATGTTTTGAGGCATCACTCTTTTACTTCCTCACAGCTTTCAGCATTTCCCTGCTATCACTGTATACTGGGTGAAAGGCCCACAGTAAAAAAGTTAGCATATGAAAGTGCTTTTGTTACTAGAGCTCTCTGGGATTCCAGACCATCATGGCAGTCACAGTGTTATCACTTCCCATTTAATAGAGACTATTCTAATCCTTTAATGCTAGAAGGATCTGTCCACTGTCATTGCAAGTTGTTACCCTACAGTGAAAGCTGAAAGCTTATACTTATTGACATAAAATGACAGGAAATTGGAATACCTGAGCTTGGACTTTAAGTACTTAGTCTTACAAATTCTGATGAAGTCTGTGAATGCTGTGTATTTGCAATTAGGCACAAAATGTGAGAAGGTGATGCCCTGCTAAGAAAAGCAGCAATAGCATTTATATTTTCGTTATTTCTCAGGTACAGAAACAAGAATTATGCATGCAGTCATTTTCTTTTCTTCTCTTTTTAAATATACAATACATTTTATTAACTATAATCACCATGCTGTGCTTTAGATCTCCAGAACCTATTCATCTTATAACTGAAAGTTGATACCTGCAGCAATCATCTCTCCCCTTCCCTCACCTTCCAGCCCCTAGTAACCACTATTTACTCTTTTTGGTGTGAGTTTGAATTTTTAAATTAATTTAATTTAATTTTAAATTCTGGAATACATGTGAAAGATACGCAGGATTGTTACGTAGGTAAATGTGTGCCATGATGGGCAAATACTTCTTAATTATAAGGGTTACTGGTTTGAGACTTTATGTGCATTGTCCTGGAAGCTGAGCAGATTTTTATGTGAATTACAATGCATAAGACAGTCCTACAGGAAATAAGAGCTGAACTGGGATACAAGTAGTTTTGATAGAGGCTTAATACAAAAATGAACCAATATTTTACTAAGTCATCTCTCTGAAGATGCAAGACAGAGAAGGGATTTGCTTGTAAGTAATGAGATGGAAACCGGGAATTGCAAATCAGGCACCACGTTTAAAACAGAGGATATGGACACCACAAATGAGAATAGACTGCCCTGACAGCTGCACCAGTTATTATTTTATTTGTTTAAATAGGTGTTCTGTAGTCTTAGGCACTGGGAAGAGTGCCAGTATTATTTGTCAAGCCCCCATGATCTATAAATGTACCATGATCTTTCTATTTTAGTGTCTTTGCTTTTTCTGCCTAATATAGTTTCTCATCTTCCTTAACCTTTAACCTGGGAAACTTCTTTTCAACCACTGGGATTCAGCTTAGATAATGTCTCCTGAAATGAAGCCCCACTTAATTTGATGATTCTTATTTATTCTTCCTCTGGTGTGATTCATCTAAGCTGCCTGATCATGAATAAACAATCGTAGAACAAAGTCCACATTCTATTTGTTATCTGTCTCCCTTGACAATACCAAGGCCCCAGATGCATAGTGAGTGCCTAGTAGTGATCAAATGTTGTAGTTAGTAATTGGATAGTTGTGTTTATTTTTTCTTTTGGAGACAAAGTCTCACTCTCTTGTGGAGACCGGAGTGTACTGGCATGATCTCGGCTCACCGCAGCCTCCTCCTCCCAGGCTCAAGCAATCCTCTCATCTCAGCCTCCCCAGAAGCTGGCACTATAAGTGCATATCACTATGCCTGGCTAATTTTTTGAATTTTTTGTAGGAATGAGGTCTCACCATGTTGCCCAGGCTACTCTCAAACTCCGGGGCTCAAGTGATCCACCTGCCTTGGCTTCTCAAAGTGCTGGGATTACAGGTGTGAGCCGTCTCACCCAATTTTTTCTTACCTCAAGAAAATCTTTTTAGAAGGGACGAATGCTGTAAAGCAACCTCTTTTTCAGAAAGAAGTGAGAAGTTTGAAGTGAACTGAGCTACTTGGAACATGCTTGGTTGTGCAGTTTCTGCCTGACATGCCTTTCTCCCCAAGACCCATCCTCAGATCAGTTTGCTGTGGTATGCAATGCTTGGTACCCCCACCATGAGGCGGACAGGGTACGCGAAAATACAGAAAAAATTCTGTATTAAAATTAAACACTTTCAAAAAAGATCTTAAACCATGTAGGTATATTTTTAAAAAATAACTTGGGCCGGGCGCGGTGGCTCAAGCCTGTAATCCCAGCACTGTGGGAGGCCGAGGCGGGTGGATCACGAGGTCGAGAAATCGAGACCATCCTGGTCAACATTGTGAAACCCCGTCTCTACTAAAAATACAAAAAATTAGCTGGGCATGGTGGCGCGTGCCTGTAATCCCAGCAACTCAGGAGGCTGAGGCAGGAGAATTGCTTGAACCCGGGAGGCGGAGGTTGCAGTGAGCCGAGATCGCGCCATTGCACTCCAGCCTGGGTAACAAGAGCGAAACTCCATCTCAAAAAAAAAAAAATAATAACTTGGCAAAATTAGAGCTCTAGACACCAAACCACATAAAACTTAGATTATAGAATAATCAAAAACTAGTAACAGATATGGTAAAACAACAACAAAAATGTTCCCAGCAATGTAACATTTCCTAATATCAATATTCATGACAAACCTGAAGAATACTTACTATATTTTATATAAGAAATCTAAGTTATGCAAGGTAACTCAGCAGAATGTAGATTTCCATTCAGTTAATTTGCTTTTAATGTCCATTTTACCTTTTAAATATTCCTTTCCAACCGCTCTGTATCTTATTCACCCCAGTAGTATCACATGAATGTTTTTGCATTTTAGTACTGAATACTGAAGCGGGTAGCACAAGAAGTTAAAGATATTTGGGTTTCAAAAATTATTTTCAACAGGAAAAAACACACACAAAAAAGGTAAACCTCAGCACAAAGCAAGACAGTCCTTCCTGTAAGGAGAGTTAGCTCCCTTATTGTTGCATTAAGAGATTTTACTCTATACACAATAGACAAATGGTAAATAATATTACAAGTTTACCAAAATATTCTTTTCCACTTCATAAGATCTCTGAGTCAAGTATCGGAATCCCTCAGTTCTCGTTTGGAATGCTCTAGGAATTAGTCCTCAAGTCTTTTCTGTTTTTACTCGCACTCCTGGTAATGTCATGCAAACTTATGGCTTTAATATCCTCTATATGACAACTAATTGTGAATTATATTTTCAGTTTAGACTTCTCTCCCAATTGCCAGGCTTAGGCATCTAACATCTCTTCAACAGGTCCTTTGAAATATGTTATTAATAACCTGTCCAAAACCAAATTTCTTATCTGCCAAAAAGCATGCTCCAGTTATAACCATCCTTGTACAAGGATAAAAAAAAATGACTCAATTTTCACACTGATCAGGTTAAGTCAAAATCATTAAATTATTCTCTATAATTTTCATTTTTCTCTCATATCTCACTTTACACTTTTTACCTAATCCTGTAGATGTTGATGTTAAAATATTTTCAGAGACCATCTGTTCTATGCCCTCTTTCCTGCTAGTAACTAAAGCCACCATGATCTTTTGCTCGGATCATAAAATAGCCTCTGAAATATTCTCTGGCTTTTTGTATACATTCTAAACAAAGACCAAATGACCCTTCTAATACCATGCCATAGCATGCCGCTACTCTGCTCAAAATCTTGCCATTGTCAAAGGCCATGCAAGGCACTGCAGGACCTGGCCTCCTAGCTTCTCTGACCTTATCATTCTGCTCCAGCCATAATGGACCCCTCAACCATGCCAGGTTTGTTACAGTTTTATTATGCCTTTTGTTCTAACTATTTCTTCCAAGAGGGAAAGTTTGTCAAGATACATACAATGGCTAATTCCTCATATCTATAAAATTTTCCTTCAAATCTCTCTACCCAGTGACAATTTTAATGCTGAAACTTACGCATCCTTGTTCCATCCTCCTTCTCCCTTATTCTGTTTATTTTCTCATTTTTAAAGTAACACTTACCATCTTCTAGTACATTGTGTAATTTACTTCTCTATTATGTTTAATTTCATTATCTGCCCTTCCTCCAAAATATGAGCTTAACAGTGAAGTCTGCTTTCTCAATTTTGTTCATTATTGTATTCCAAGTACATAGAACTGTGCCTAGCACACAAGAGGACACAAAATAGATATTTGCTGAATCAGTATTGCATTGCCTCAGGCCTCTAAAGTTGTGACATTCCGTGGATGATTAAAGATATAACTATAAGCCTCAGTCTTTATGCTTTTGAAGAAATTCTGAGTTGGCATACAGATGCTAACAATGAACCAGTCCATTTGCAAAACTAAAGTTGGAAGAAAAAAAATGATAATGTATTTATTTTACTCTTACACCAGATTTCAACTACAGTATGTCAAATCATTTCACGGTCTGGCCAATTTCCTTGACTTAAACACATTGCTTCAAATATATTTTGAAATTGATATCTGTAGAAATACATAACTATAAAAATGTCTTTTCTTTACAAAGATTTATAGCAGTATCATTCACTGTAATAGACTTTAAACTACATCTGTAGTAGATAGACTGTCTTATTTTAGATCTGACCAATAGTCACATGCACTCACCTATCTTCAGATATATAATACCAATTGCTTCTTAAATGTCCATCATTTCCACTTATATTGATAAACTCTTTGTCTCAGCAAAAATAACATTCCATCCTGATCTACAAAATCCAAAGCCACAAGAACTAAATTCTGATTATGATGGTGCTGTATCACCTTGGGCAATCCAAACAATGTTTTAACAAAAATAAAACATATATTGTATGCATGTTGCCACACCCTTTATAGACCCAGGCAAATCTCTGAGCATAGACATGATGTTAGTATTGTTTTTAATCCAAGATCCCAGGTAGCCTCTACCAGTCATCGTTCCATAAGATAAAACTAACTTAACACTTCTTGGAATAGTATCTATTAACATTAATGAAAAATACTGCTTTTTAATTAGCTACCACATGTCAGACAAAATTCTCTCTATTATTCATTATCTTAATCATACTATCACTGTAATGCAAGAAATGTTAGTGATACTTTATAAAAAATAAAACTGAAGTTTAAGAAATTACTAATTTTCCCAGTCATAAAGCTCATAAATCTTTAAGATGAGCCTTGACCTCAGGTTTCTTTGCCTCTGACCCTTGACTTTATTTTATACCTACTTCCAAGCAATTTGATTGAATAATAGAAAAATATATCTCCAATAAGAATGTTTTTTGAAAATTCTATAACCAAGATTTCTTTTTATGCCAACTAGCTTAACATAGTTGAAGGCATTGATGGTAATCAGTGGCCATTTTCCATGAATGTCATAGGTGAAGAGAATGTAGAACATGTAAGAGCAGTGTTGTTTACATCAGACTTCTGCTTACCAATTTTGACTTATTCCGAATGATACACTGGTTTGTAACCATGTTCTAGGTATTCTTTTCCAATTTTTAAAAAATTAAGTAGTAAAAATAATTTCAGACCATTAGGCTAAGAAGATTTAGAATACTACTACCAGAGAAGGTATGAAAGTAAAATATCAGAAAATCCATTTGGGTCAATGTAAGTCCTAAATAATTGACCATTATGCAGAAAGAACATGGGTTATAATGTTCAACCTTTCAAGTCTCAGGGAAATCAAACAGCTATGTTGTTCATAACGTTTGCTTTGACAAGCCAATACAACTTCATGATAAAACTTTGTATATGTTCTTTTATGTAATAATCTATGAAATTGTCCACCTCCACCTTCATTGTCAGTGTACTTTGCATTTACCATACACTATTCATTTTAAGTTTCTTCCTATTTGCCTAGTGTTGTATAATTTTTATCCCTGAATCTCAATCATTTATCATCATCAGACACACATGCCTTTTCACCTTTAATTTTAACTTGAAAAAATGTGTTTGTGTGTGTTTGTATAGCATTTAGCCTGTTTACATGCTATCAAATGAGCCCATTTCAACCAAAACTAAACCAGTCATATAGCATCTTAAGAAGAACATACCTAGATAATCAATTGAATTTTTTTTCACATTTAAACAGGCATTTTTGGTTGTATGTAGACTCAGCCAATAAGTCAAAATTCTGCAACTGAAAGTTTTGTTTAATATTTAATATTTCTGGGTGCCGTTTATGTTCATTTCCTTAAGATTATTTAATTACTGTTATAATCTATACTTCTCTGTTCTTCAGGAAAAGGGCATATTGATTAGTAGGATAATCTTCTGAGCTGTTTTGAAAGTCTTTGCCAAGATGCAAATACAAGTATCCTCCCCCGTGTGTGTGTGTGTGTGTGTGTGTGTGTGTGTGTGTGTGTGTGTATGTGTATGTTTCTTTTTTAGAGATAGGGTCTTCCTATGTGATCCAGGCTGGTCTTGAAATCCTGGCTTCAAGTGATCTTCCTGCTTTAGCCACCCAAAGCATTGGGATTACAGGCATGAGCCACTGCACTCAGTCACAATCTACAATTAAAAAAAAATTGTGGGTACTGTCTATATTTTTAAAGACCCTCATGGCAATTCTTGACTTTTGAAAAACTTAAGGCACAAAAATAACTGTTCAAACTGAATTACACTTACTTTAGATTTTTCCTCTGAGGTCTGTCATTGTACTAATATATATATATATATTTGGCATCTTTCTTGAAAAACTAGGAAATTGATTCTTCTTTGGAAACATTAACTCTGTGGGCCCCAACAGGCTTTAGTACTCTGAAAGAGATCATAGTTTTCTAAATAGAATTCATATTGCTCTCATACTTTTCATAAATATAGTAGTTTCTTCAATACGCAAGGGGAGGATGATTTACTAAAGAGCAGTATCTTTCTTTATCAAAATATTTTCATTTAATTATATAATGAAATACTATTGTGTACAAGATACTGTGTTAGGCTATGCCAGGCAGTGGAGAGAGAAGAAAGTTTAAGAAAATTCTAGTTTAGCACATAGGAGGAAAAGGAGAGACACATAGTACTTCCTAGATTTAGCAAATGGCACATAATTAAAAAAAATTATGACTGCTACTTTTCTGGAATGTAACTTAGAGGGTATGATTTTCTACATTTCTACTGATCTGAGGTATATAAAGAGTTGAATAAGGACGTCGTACGCTCCTTGGCATTAACAAACAAAAATAGGCCTAGGCAGGGGAAGGTGATTAGGTGTTGGAGGTGATGAGGAAGGTTCTGGGAAGACAGATTTCAGATAGAAATACATAAATTTCAGATAGAAATACATAAATCCAGATAGATTTGGATGAGTGCATGTTTGAAAGGATAAAAGTGAAAGGTATGCGTGGGCACCAAAAATTAATCCAGATGAGTAGGGGCCTAAAGAATACGTGGTAAAAGATTGCTATAGACTTTTCAAAAGGTAGATTTAGGGCCATGAGCTGGGTGTGGGCACATGATGCTGGTAAGTTTGCTGCCTCTGCTGCTGCCATTTTCTCTCCTAGAGAAATATACTGACCTGTCACTAAAATATACATCAAGTTACATAATCTTTTAAGGTGAGAAAGCCTCCTAAGATATCACTATAATAGTGAAAAACATTTGTTAATATTTTACTGATTTTGATTGATGCAAAGTAGAAACAGCTGGTATACAAAAAAATAGTCTGATCAAACACTGTATAGTAGGCACTCAGATTTATGTATTTCCGTATCACTGCAATGTAATATGATGAAGGGAAAATGAAATTGCTTTGGGAAGCAGGAGGACATACAGTTAGTGCTCGACTTACGACCACGGTCAGGACCGCAGACTGGTCGTAACGCCATTTGGTCGTAAGTTGAGTAGGCTATATGTACAGTTGAAATGGTACACGCGGAGATGATAGTGCTGCCGGAAGCTGGTCCGCACTGTCGTACGCCCAGCTGGGCAACGTTTGTGCTGCCAGATGCAGAGCAGTCGCAGCTAGCGATTGTGGTCGTAAAGTCGAATGGTCGTAAGTTGCATAGGTGGTCAGTCGATCAATACCTGTACCTGGACCTAGAGGACAGGGAAGACCTCCTTAAGGAAGCACCATTCAATCAGAGATCTGAAGCATAGGCAGGGGTTAACTGTATGAAGTGAGGGGTGTGAGAATTGAGGGAGGGGTAATACAGTGTACAGTGTTTCAGAGGGGAAAGACAAAGAGATTAAACAGCTAACAGTGGGAGCCTCAAACAGGGGAGCATAGTCACAGTCTAGATGGTTGTTCAAGTTGAAGCTGAAGGTGTAGGATGGGAATGTTTAAACTTCACCTGGAAGTGCGATACCACATCACTGAAAATGCACCAAGTTAGAAAACAGCACTCATTTATTGACTCATAAAACTCTGAATCTAGGTACCTAAAGCTTCAAATAAAAGCAAAATACCAAGAATAGATTATTGGTAGTCAAAAGAAATTGTCTTTGCCTGATTTTCAGTACATTTAAAACCAAATTTTCTATAAATTGGAAATACCTGAAGAGATTAGCTCTTCTTAATAAATGAACCACGCTTCATGGAAGAGTTTTGAAAAACGTATCACCAGAGTTCGACACATCTAAGTGTATCTAATTCAGGAAAAAGAGATCAAGATCTGACTATTGGGATTTTAAGTTTTCTAGTTATTGTGATGTGTAACTCTGTTGATAACCATCCACCACTGTGAGAGCCTTTAACTCTCTGGACTCTACAAAAAATTCAAGACCCAAAGTAATCTCAGTTACGGCATAGGGTTCAGTTGGAATTAACTGAAGTTCTTTCACACTTTTATCTATAACTATAACAGCCTATAAGAATTGATGAATCATTGAGACTATGAAATCATAAAAAGTTCACCAAATATTATAGATTTTGTATTATACTTTCTTAGAGAAATGCATACATTTCACAAAGAATTTTAATCCTTTTAATAACTGCCAAAAGAAATTTTAGACTAACTGTAATTAACAAGGCAACTTAGATAATCAGAAGCTCTCTGTTCTGACTTTGAGTTACATGATGATTTTCTTTATTAGAATGCCCTTACATTGAAGGAATTGGCATTATTTTAATCGTAGAGTGCTTTTCTTCATCCTCTATTTTATATTCCTCTCCAATAGCTCCTATCTACCCCCTGTATTATGCCAGCTAATTGGAAGCTTAATTGCTTATATAATTAATGCAGGCCAGAAATTAGGTAATCTCTGAGGATGTGGAAGTATGTATTTGTACATATTGTATATACACACACAAATATATGCATGTTTTAAGACAGTCTGATTCCTTGTTTTAATTTAATGATTTGTCATGAGCATCCTCTAGGAAAAGATGCATATATTCTTATTTTAATAGCTGCATAAAATTCTATTGTGAGGACCTAGAGACCTTTAACAAAACTGTTCTTTCACTTTAAGTCTGTTGTAACAATAAATGCCCATTTTCTTTGTCTAGAAAGTGTTTCTACCAGAAATATTTTAATTGACAAAAATTATATTGTATACCATTAATTATATAACTATGTTCATGTTAATGGCAGTGTTTATTTCAGATTTTAACAAATATAATAGTTCAATAACCAATCCCCTGTATGTAGGTAATTATATCTTAGTGTGTTATTATTTATTTAAATTTATGGAGTAAATATGCAGTTTTGTTGCATGCGTATGGCCAAGCCTGGGCTTTAAGGTATCCATCACCCAAGTACCTTACATTGTAAACATTATATCTTAATGTTTTAAACATAGAATATGTTAAATAATGTAAGAGTGCATGGTGAAGAATATGTGTGTTTTTAAAATTACCAGTTGCTGCTACTTTTGTTTCCCTCAGTCACTTACTACCATTAGCAATGTACAAAAGTGCATGCACACCAGTAGTGGACTTAATTTTTGTTTTGAAATTTATTTAAACAGATGAGAAAAAATAGTACCTAGTTGGGTTTATTTTCATTTCCCTGAGCAAATTTCCTCAGGCTCCCCAGAAGCCTGAGCAAATTATAAAGTATTTATTGATGACTCATACTCACCTTGTATTGGCTTGACTGTTCATACCTTTTGCTAAGTTTCTACTAGAAAGTTTCTTCTAAATATGTAGAATGATTTTTATATAAGTAGAATATTTACCCCCCCTTTTTTTTTACTTGAAAATATTAGATTCTGGATATTAATCCTTCGTTGAATGCATTTGCAAAAATTTTCTCCCATTCTGTGTGATGTCTGTTTATTATATTGATGGTTTCTCTTGCTGTTCAGAAGCTCTTTAGTTTAATTAAGTCCCATTTGTCTATTTTTGGTCTTGTTGCATTTGCTTTTGGAGTCTTAGTCGTGCATTCTTTGCCCGGGCTAATGTCCAGAAAAGTTTTTTCTAGGTTTTCTTCTAGAATTTTTGTAACTATAGTTCTTAGATTTAAATCTTTAATTCGAGTTAATTTTTGTACATGGTGAGTGGGAGAGGTCTTGTTTCATTCTTCTGCATATGGTTAGCCAGTTTTCCTAACATCATTTATTGATTAGGGTGTCCTTTCCTCATTGTTTATTTTTATTGACTTTTTCAAAAATCAGTTGTAAATGTGTGGCTTTATTTCTGGATTCTCACTTCTGTTCCATTTATCTATGTGTCTATTTTTGTACCAGTACCAGACTATCTTGGTTACTATAGTTTTATAGTATAATTTGAGATTGGGTATATGATATCTCTGGCTCTGTTCTTTTTGCTGAAAATTACTTTGCCTATTTGCATTCTTTTTTGATTCCACATCAAGTTTAGAATTGATTTTTCTAATTCTGTGAAAAATGATCATAGGACTTTGATAAGAATGGTATTGTATCTTTAGATTGCTTCAGCAGTATAGTCATTTTACTGATACTGATTGTTCCTATTCATGAACATGGAACGTATTTCCACTGGTTTGTGTCATCTGCAACTTATATACTTGGTGTTTTGTAATTTCCCTTTTAAAGGTCTTTCACTTTCTTGGTTAAATATATTCCTAGCTATTTTATTTTTGTGTATGTGGCAATTATAAATGAGATTGAGATCTTAATTTGGTTCTCAGGTTGAGCATTATTGGTGTATAGAAATGCAAGTAATTTTTGTGCACTAATAATGTATCCTGAAATTCTCCTGAAGTCATTTATCAGGTCAAAGAGTCTTTTGGAGAAATCTTTGGTTTTGCTAAGTATATGACCATGTCATCAGGAAACAGAAGTAATTTGACTGCTTCTTTTCCTGTTTGGATGCCTTATATTTCTTTCTTTTGCCTGATTGACCTAGCTGGGGCTTTCAGTACTGTGTGGTATAGGATTGGTGAGAGTGAACATTCTTGTCTTAGTTCAGTTCTTAGGAAGAATTCTTTCAATTTTTTCCTATTAAGTGTGATGTCAGCTGTGGGTTTGACATTTAGAGCTCTTACTGTTTTTAGGTATGTTTCTTTGATGCCTACTTTGTTGAGGGTTTTTATCATGATGGGATATTGGGTTTTATCAAATTATTTTTCTGCATCTATTGAGATAATTGTATCATTTTTGTTTTTAATTATGTTTAGCAAATCACACTTATTGATTTCCAAATATTGAATGATTCTTGCATCCCTGGAATGAAGTCCTCTAATTGACTGGGATGAATTATATTCTTAATGTGCTGCTGGACTCTGTTTGCTAGTATTTTGTTGAGGATTTTTGCATCTATGCTTATCAGGGGTGTTGGCCTGTAGTTTCCTGTTGTGTCCTTGCTAAATTTTGTGATCAGGATCATACTGGTCTTATAGAATGAATTAGGGAGGAATCCCTTCTCCTTAATTTTTTGTAATGTTTTAGGTAAGATTGATACCAGATCTTTGTATATCTGGTAGAATTTGGCTGTGAATCCATCTTTGGACTTTTTTGCTGGTGTTTTTTTTTTTTTTTTGGTAGATTTTTTTGTTTATTACTGATTCACTTTTATAACTCATCATTGGTTTGTTCAGGATTTTAATTTCTTCCTTGTTCAATCTTGGGAGGTTGTATGTTTCCAGGAATTTATCCATCTGGTCTAGATTTTCTAGTTTGTGTGCATAGAGATGTTTGTGGTAATCCCCTGAGGATCTTCATTTCTGCAGTATCAAAAATACCACTGATTGCACTTGTTTGAATCTTATATTTTTGATGTCTTTGTTAATCTAGCTCACAGTCCATCATTTTTGGTTATCCATTCAAAGAACCAACTTTTTATTTCATTGATCATTTGTATGATTTTTTAAAATCTCAATTTCATTTATTTATACTATAATCTTTGTTTTTCTTTTATTATATTGGCTTTTGGTTTGTTCTTATTTTTCTAGTTCCTTTAGGTATGATGTTATGTTATTAATTTTAGATCTTTCTGTGTTTTTCATGTAATCATTCAGCACTATAAACTTTCTTCTTAACGCACTTTTTCTGTATTCTAGAAGTTTGGGTATGTTGTGTCTCTGTTTTCATTTGTTTCAATTTTTAAATTTCTGCTTTAATTTAGTATTTACCCAAAAGTCATTTAGAAGAAAATTTTTTAGTTTCCACAGTATTTGTGTGTTTTTGAGGGCTCCTCTTGTTATTGATTTCTAATTTTATTTGACTGCAGTCTGAGAAGACACGTGATACGATTTTAATTCTTTTGAATTTCTTGATATTTTCTTCCTGGCCAAGCTTATGGCAAATTTTAGAGAATTTCTCATGAACTGGTAAGAAAAAGATCAAGAGTCCAATTTAAGTCCTGAGTTTCTTTGTTGGTTTTCAGTCTTGATGATCTGTCTAGTGCTGTGTGTGGGCTGTTGAAGTCCCCCACTGTTATTGTATGACTGTCTACCTCTTTTCTTAGGTCTAGTACTATTTGTTTTCAAATCTGTGTACTCCAGTGTTCAGTGCCTATGTATTTAGGAAAGTTAAATCTTCTTGTTAACTTGCCTTTATTACCATCTAATATCCTTCTTTGCCTTTTTCTACTGTGTTTGGTTTAAAGTCTGTGTTTTCTAATAGCCTTCACTGACTTATTGTTTTGTTTTAAGAAGGCTAAAAATAGGTCCCTAATCTCTTCTGGCCTGTAAAGTTTCTGCTGAGAAGTCTGCTGTTAGTCTTAAGGAATTACCTTTATAGGTAATTTGGTTAATTTCCCTAGCTGCCTTTAAGATTTGTGTTTGCGTGTGTGTGTGTGTGTGTGTGTGTGTGTGTGTGTGTTTGTTGACCTTGGATAGTCTGATGGGTGATGATAGTTTTTTATAGCATTTTGTGTGTGTTTTCTGAATCTCTTTTGTCTAGATATTGACTTCTCCAGCAAGATTAGGGAGACTTTCCTGAATTATTCCCTCAACTATGTTTTCCAAGAAGTTTACTTTTTTTTTTTTTCTTTTTCTGAGGTGGAGTCTCACTCTGTTGTCCATGCAGGAGTGCCGTGGCATGATCTCTGCTCACTGCAACCTCCGCCTCCCAGGTTATTGCAATTCTCTTGCCTCAGCCTCCTGAGTAGCTAGGACCCAAACAGGAACTGGTCCTTAACAAATAAAAGAGCATTATTAAATGAACATGTTAAATTATTTAAATACATTAAACAAGACATCAGACCAGGTACTATGAAACACTAGTAGGCCTCTCACATATCTTGTGATGTGATTTACTCTGAAAAATAGCATATATGTGTTATCAATGAGTAAGTCAAAGAGAAAATAGAAAATTGTGATGTAAACGGGATGATGGATCTGAAGAAATGACAGAAATGAAAAGTTCTAAATATTTAATTAAAAGTGGTTTTAAATGGTTACAATAGAAAGAACCAAAAATGAAAGGCAATATTTGAAAGCACAGTGACTTTGATTTCTTTTCAAAAGTGGATAAAGGCACTCATCTTCAGAATCAAAAAACAGAGTCAAGAAGTTAAATTTAAACAAATCTACACATGGATACATTATAATAAAACTGCATAACACAATTAAAAAAACACAAAAGACTCATAGCAATTAAAGATACAGGAATGTTTACTTATCCAAGAACAAATAGAATGTCATTTAATTTCTCAAAAGGAACAGTAGAAGCCTGAAAAGAAATAGAAGGGAAAAGGAAAGAGAAGGAAGGAAGGAAAGAAAGGAGGACAAAAGTGAAGAGATGTAAAGGAAGGCTAGGGAAGAGAAGGCGAGAGGAGGGCTTTGGGTGTGGGAGTGAAGAGAAAAAGAAAAAAAAAGAGAATCAAATAAAGTGAATGTCCTGAAGAAACGTATCTGTTACCTTGTATAATATTGAAGATTCCAAAACTGATTTTAGTCACAGGCCAGTTTCCTACTCTCAAAACTTAATTGCAATCCTAAATGTGTGTGGTAGGTGTATTATCATCAGTGATTCAACCTCTGTCTGTTATAAAATTATATTGCATTTTACTCCACTACAGATGAGATATTCTTCCCTGCCCAGGAACTTTGAGATTACCCATGTAACTAGCTTTGGCCAATGACAAGTGACATAATGCAAGCCGAGGTTTTAAATCTTCTTAAATGTTGTTGTGTGGCTTGGCTTGCCTCTCAGGCTCCTGCTAACACCGTGAGGAATATAAGCTCCAGGTTTTCTGCTCATTTAATCTGGGCCCTGTAGTGATACATATGGAACATGCTTGAGCAGAAACACACAGCCAAGCCCATCTCATTCACACTCTGAAGCAAAGATGCCCGGATTGACCCAGGCTAATAAATTAGAAAAGAAAATATGGTTGTAGGACATTGAAGTTTATTGGAGAAATTGCTGATTAACACAGTGTGTTTCAGGAAGATGGAAAGGGCCGTTGAACACAAGAAAGTCTTCATAAGACAATAATATAATGACTTACTTTTGTCATATGAGAAGGAAATAGAAATGCAGTTCTATGTAGGCCAAGCCACAATGGCTGGTTTTAAATTAATGGTAATAAAATATTGGATATTACCAAGTTTACATGCAAACCAGCAAGAATCCAACATAATATTATGCACACAAGAGAAAATTCCTGTATAGACTTGCTTGTGGGATTATCTTCCTGGTACATCCTTTATTGCTCTCAAAGTCATGGCCAAGGCTCAGTGTCTATGCTGCCTGAATTGAACTGGGATTCGAGAAATTAGAGGCACCTAGAAGCACATGCTTATAGCCTTTTATTTGAAGTACTAGGGTGGGCTTATCAGCATTTAAGGATTTATGTGATTAGAAGATATTTTTGCTGCGTCACGATTCTGTCACATATTTTTTGCATGGCATTTTCTGCTGAATTGCCTGACTTATGTGAAGTTTGAGTACAGCCGGTCTAGTCAGAGTCTACTTCCAAATCACATTCTTAGGATATGAAATTTAACACAGCTAATAATTACTAAAAAGACATATAGTTAACATTTGTTCCTCTTGTTTTATTTATAGTTAAAATTGAGGCTTTATCACTTAGATTTATTGCTGCTTATTTGCCAATTTCATCCTTTTTTTTTTAGCTTTATCATGATTATGTTTTTCTTACAAATTCTTATTAATTTAGCTGTTTATTCAGTCTACTGATGATTTCCTCCTTATTCCCAAAGTTATAATTAAACTACATTTCTGTATTAATGGACCAGCATTAAATTATAACTGTGTACCGCTCTCACTCTAAAGCAAGGCATTATATTCCAGTCCCAGTTTCCTACGAGATGAGAACGTAAGAAAACTGTACATGTACTCAAAACCCTTAGGTTGATATAGCTTAGAGTTATTTGGTTTTAGTTATAAAATGCTTCATGTCTGTTTGAAATAATCTTGTAAAGAAATAAAAATTTTTAAACCATATTTTTATTATACACTTATATTTCACTATATATAATCATATTATAATTGAGTATATTGATCAGATAATGACTATAAGTTACAATATATTTTATTTATACCATGAATTTGTGAACCTTTTCTTAGAGTACATTCACTGTATTCTTGTCTTCTATGTTTCCTCCTCAACAAAGAATGGCACTTTTTAACCTGTACTGAATATTTTAAAATTTATCTATTTTCTTGAAGCAGTCTTCATTTATCATCATTTTCTAGCTTGCATTGGGGCACATGAGAAATGTAATTTTTTCCTGGATTCTTGCTTCTTTGCAAATAATGCATTCTTTGTGTAAGTAATCTTACATAGTTTTTTTTTTTTTTTTTAATTCTTGGGGCCCAAAAGTTTCCCTAGGGTATGTCCCAGTAAATGTCAGTACTGTTTAGATTCAGTAAACCCTTTCCATACTGAAGTTTGAAACTCAAATTATTTTTCAAGTTAAAAATATTTATAATAGTAAACAATAAAATTTTAATAACTACTTTTGCTCTATATTTCCCTTATGTGCCTGGAATTATTTTATACATTACTGGTTTCCTTGATTTATCTATAAGTTTTCATTTATGAAATTATTTTCTTTTTTTAGACCTCTGTTAAAAGGTGTTTTCTCCATGTGATATGCTAGAATTTTAATTTGTCCTCAGCAGTGTATTTTTCTCTCTATCCTCTTTTGTTAAATGTTTATATTTGAGAGTCATATCTTTAGATTTATAAATTAATTTTTGTGTCCTTATTGCATCACTTTGACATTTCATTTTTTTGTTAAAGATTTTGTTTTTCACTTCTATTGTTTAAGCTCCATAGATGCCACCTGTCCTAGTTGTACATCTTGATCCTTATTGTTCACATGGCGGAAGCTTCTTAGAAGGAATATACATATACATAACCAAGAGTGTATTTAAAAAATATATATATATTATATATATTTTATATAAATAATAATTATATATGCTATATATAATATATAATATATAAATAATATATAATATACATTATATATATATAAATATATCATATATATTATATATAATATATATTATATAATATAGTTTATATATTAAATATATTATATATATTTTTATATATAAATATATATCATATATATTTAATATATATAAACTATATAATATATATTAAATATATATTATAAAAATATACAATATATATTATATAAATATATGTATTATATATTTATATATAATATACAATATATATTATATAATATAAATATATATAATATATATTATGATAAATATAATCTATGTAATATATAATATATAAATAATATAAATAATATATATTATATACTATTTATAATATATATTTATATTATATATTTTATATATATCTATAAAATATATATATTATATACAATATATATTATTTATATACAAATTTTTTAAATACACTCTTGGTTTTGTATTTCATTATCATAGTCTTGGTTATGTATTTTTTAAATACACTCTTGGTTATGTATTTCATTATAGTTAACATAAGTATATGTTATGTTTAACATATATGTGGTATGTTACGTGGTATAAAATGTTTATATCACGTAAACATTTTAGTGTTACGTGGTATAAAATGGAGGCTACAGCTATGGTTTTGTCTGTTGTTTTTTCTTTGGAATTAATTAAGTCATTATTCATTTAGTGGACCTGTGAACCTTTAGCTAGGGCATTAGGGACAGACTTCTCTTTTCTATATTTTTTTCTACATAGACTCAGGGAAGAGGCATTCCCATCCTAACCTCATGTATCAGGACCAGTACATTTCATATGAGCTGTTCTCCCACAGATCTGGTAACGTTAGCCAGTCAGGCAGGTCCTCCAAATGCCTCCTACAAGACAGCTGGTGAAGCCTCTCTCTGGGAAAATCCAATAGCCCTTGCCATCTGGGCTCTTTAGAGCCATGAATTCCCTATTTGTACCCCATAGGAAAGGAAGTAATTTTCCTCTGCTGCTGGTCCCATCCTTCCCACCCAGCACCTCTAAAATAAAGCCTCACAATAGAAAAGCAGAAGGAAATCCTGCTCTCTTGGCCTCTCTAGTCTGAAAAAATATGAACACAGCTTCCGTTCCATACCATTTGGAGCACACCATATGCTGAACCGTGATAATTAGCCCAAGTTGGATACTGAAAAATCTGAAGCTCCGTAAATTTGGGATAATGTCAAGAAAAGGGAGAGGAAAGAGGACACAAAATCAGAAAACATATGCTACCCAAGCACTAGAAAGTTAAATGATGGAAGGCCTCAAAATTGTTCTGAAGAGAGAATGTTTGCCTTTTCTTGATGAATATTTTTTAAATTTGCAGATCATGCTAGGTTTAAATTTTTCAAGTTATACCTGCTGGATAAAATGTTTTGCTTTAAATTTAACTTGTTTCAATATCCTATTTTAGGAAATTAAAAGCTCAAGGAATTTTATTTCGCTGGTGATAAAATACAATTAATGGAGGAACACATGATGAACATCTTGTCCCTATTCTTCTATTTTTTCAGCTGTTGACACAAAATGAAATATAAAATGTGTCTAATAGTATTTACATGTTTATATAGTCATAGTCGGGTCTTTTTTATACACATGACTCATGAATTATTATATGAAAATTTATATGACCAAACGTTTAAAATGATTTCTTTGCCCATATAAGAGGACATCTAGCCTTTAGCCTAAAACATGCTTGATCTTAGATATGAGGCTTTAGATGACTGTTTGAAAACATAAATGTAAACAATGTAAGAACATCAACTTACAGATTTTGAAATTTTGTACCAACACAAACATAGATATCTTTCAAAAAGTGAGTGCTTTGTAATATAATTCATAGGGGCTTTGAATTTGGACAGTGTAGAGGTAAAGAATTCCTTCTTTACCTAAAGATTGGCGGCATAGTTCTGTAGAATGCAGGTCCCAGCCCCTTGGCACCAGCCACATGTATTCTGATTTAGTTGATCTAGAATATGATACAGATAGGTCATGGAGAAGTGACCGTACAATTTATTGTTTGAACTGAGTCATTTTTGAAAGTCAAAGGAGAGGCATGAACATTTACAAGGCAAATCATACTTGCATGGCCACACATAGACTACAAACTAGGAAACCTTGCCTTACTCAAGGTGTTGTAAAGTGGCTTCTAGTGTGTTATGGAGATCAAAACAGAAACTAAATTGATAAACAGTGCTGTTGGAGGAGTGTTTTAAGGTGTTTCTTCTTCCTTTTCCCTTTCTTGCACTGGAATAAGCAGAAGGACCTACTGAGTGCCACCCTCCTGCCTACATAAAACGAGGCTGCTCCAGCTAGATGCTGCGGCTCTTCCCATGGTGTTCCGAGCACCCACCTTACTACTTATAACTGCCTGTTCGCTAAAGGAGCATTATGCTTCCTTAAAGCTCTTTTTTCCCCAAAGTTTTTAAAACGTTGACTTTTCACATGTTGCTGTGATACCATCAGCACTCACTGACTCAGGTGATACTCTTTGGTCCCTACAGAAATAGTGAGCTTGTCCCCTTTACCAGCCTCTGGGCCCCAAAATAGCCGTCTGTGTCTTCATCAGCAAGTCTTCACAGTTCACTGTAGCCTTGAATTCCTGGCCTCAAGCAAACCTCCTGCCTTAGCCTCTTAAATGGCTAGGACCACAGGCACATGCTACCATGCACAGCTAATTTTATTTAGTTTTTTTTTTTTTTTTTTTTTTTTTTTTTTTTTTTTTTTTTTTTTTTTTTTTTTTTTTTTTTTTTTTTTTT
>NW_016107458.1:1353100-1442027 GCF_001604975.1 Cebus imitator
AGGTGCCTGCCACCACACCCAGGTAATTTTTGTATTTTTAGTAGAGACGGGGTTTCACCATGTTGGCCAGGCTGGTCTCAAACTCCTAACCTCATGATCTGCCTGCTTCGGCCTCGCAAAGTGCTGGGATTACTGGCGTGAGCTACCGCACCCGGCCTAATACTGGGATATTTAATATAAGCTATGAAAGATCAGTTAGATGGTGGGAGGAAGGCCTTGCTAAACAGAAAAATAAAACAAAGAACTGTCTTGGAGAAGTAAGTTGAGGTTTATTTTCAGATAATAACAACTAGAATTAATCTGTACTCACTATAGCATCAAGCTGATTACTGAGCAGTAGACAGATTATGCAAGAGTATTTTTGAATGAGTAAAGATAGCCACACATTTGTGTACAGGTTTATTGTTTTTCAAAGTGTTTTCTGCCACCTTGTATACTTGGCTTTCTGTTTACACTTTCAGAAAAAAAAGTACATTTTTAGTAAAATTCTATTTTGCATTGTGAATGTTTTTGTTTCCCTTTCCAAGTTTGGAAGCAGGAGAGAGACAAGGGAGTAGGCAGATGGGGAAACAAATATTGACTTTATTACTAAACAAATCTGGTATTGGAATAGGATTCCTAAATCTGAGTCCCAAAATTAGATTGATTTGCTATTCTAACAGAAACCAGAAAATTCAGTGAGAAGCATTAGAAGCATCTCCCTAACATGAGAAATGAGAATTTTAAAAACATCACCAAAGTTGTTCCTGCCTTGTACTACAGGCCTTTCTGTACTGACTCGTAGTTTCAGGAGAAATCATGATTCCTCTGGCCTCATCTGGCAGAACCACTTAGATGTCTTTCCATCATTCTCTATTATGACCTTGTATAATGATCTTTTTCCTTATATGTGTTCAGGAACTAAAAAAAAAAAAAAAAAAAAGACAAAAACAAAAACCTTCTACGTGTATATTATTTCTCTCTTTCTAAATATTGTAAATATTCAGAGCAAGACCAAGAAAAATACAAAAGCAAAGCTTCTTTATAGCTAATTGAAAACTTCCCAGATACCTTCACGTATATGTGATATTGTATATTGTTTACCCTGTGGTGCATATATGAATTTGTGTATGAAACTATTCTTTACATTTTAATAAAATGTCATCAATATATGGAGAAAATAATTTTCCTAGGTATCACTGGAGATTTAAAATTTAGCTGATATGAATACATTATTTTTGGGGAAAATATTTATGCAGCCAGATGGAGAATAAATTGGGTGGAAAGACTGGGTTGAGCAGGCATTAAACATCACATTCAGCTGTTAGTGCCAGAATTTCCGATTGTTTTCAGAGATGGCATTTCTAAGGATTATTTCAGAAGGATAAGAGACTATACCAGAAGTGGAAAAGAAAGCTTACTGTTTTTGCTCACCATAAGCTTTTATTATACCCAGAACCTGATTAAGGATCAATGTCACTTGAGGAGCTGTTGATACAGTATTTATGTTGAAGCCTCATCCCTGACCTAGTAAATGATTTTTTCCCTGCAAGTGGGAGTATTCAGATGGAGAAATTATGGAGACTTGACTGTTTAGCAAGTTTGAAGATGTTAACCTGTGTGCTCCGTCTCCAAGCGTATAGAAACTATTGAAACACTCCTAGTATTCCCGAATCCAAAATGAACTTCATGCCTGGTTTTCTGTAACTATATCCAAGCCTTCTTAACCCTGAGTAAGCTCATTTTATTTATATGTATAATATTTTGTCTCATATTTTTAAGAGTCATTAATTAATACCACCATTGTTTTATTAAAAAATGGGACTCCCAACTATGGTCCTTACGAGTAGTTCATACCCTATTTAATCTCCAAATCCTCTGCCATCTTTCCCTTCTATCTGATGATGGGGAAAACTATAGTCCCTGAGTCTCATTAAAGCTATGGTAGTTCACATTTGATTTTCACCCGAGAACTGTCTAGTAATTCTGAATCCATTGCATCCTCTACGGGCATTTCGAAATACTCTGACTTGGGCAGAATTAGTGAATCAAGTCTGGGCATTTGGGAGGAAGACCACATGGTAACATATCATTCAGCAAGATCCATTTGAAGTTTCCTTTTAGGTGTTAATGTCTTGGAGTTATAATTTTACCAGCCATTCTTTTCAGTCCAGTGTTGTGAGATGAAGTGGGTATTTTATGAACCAAATTATGTTTTTTATTTCTTAAAAGTTATGCAGCTTTGCCTGTTCTATATCATTCTCCTGAAAAGATTTATGAAACTCTCTGATGTAGAATTTTCCAGGATATTGCTATGAAATTAGAAAATCTTCTGTCACACCTTGAAGGTTCTACACAGACTATGCATACAAATACATTATTTGCTGTTGTCTGTTTCATCTGAAATGTTGGTTTTGATTGCACAGAGTTTTTTCTTAGCTTGACCTATATAAATCAAACAATATAATTCTCTCTTAACCTTCAGAAAATAGGTGTATGTTTATCGCTAGATAATTTGGATAATGAAAGTAATGACTGATAGTGGAAAGTCCAAAAAAAAAAAATGATTACGAAGAATTCATCACTTTGACTATTCCCTTGCTTCTTTAACATGCTTCTGCAAATTTATAATATCTGTGGTTCTTGTTTCTCTTCTGCCAAGACAGTTACTGGCATTTAATAAAGTAGGTCTCATGCTGAGAAAACTCCTTGTGTATATACATGTGTGTGCCTGTGTGTGTGTGTGACAAAGTGATGATCTGCAGAATCCCTATGGCACTTGGCACTAAGGATGCTGTCCATATGTTTCTGTTTAGTTTGCTAAAGTCTCTTCATGTAAACCTGAGGACATCCTTCCTAAATATCCTCCCTAGTGACTTCTTGTTACCAATAAATGCTGAAACCACATGGAATTCAACATAGCCCTTTCATGAAGCTACGTATATCTTACAATTTTGAGATTCTCTGTGAATCCATTCTACAGTGAAGTGATTCTTCAGTTGTTGAAGGTTGAATGGTCTCTCTGGAAGTCAGAACAAGAGCAGCAATGCACAAATTTCTACGTAGTTATTTCTTTTACCTTCTTTGTAGGCAGCATTCTCATTGATACACTTAAAATGCCAAATCAAAATTGTTTTCTTTTGTCTTTCTTTGGTCATGTGAAAATACATTTTAAATTTAAAAATGGCATTTTAAGTTCCTTTTTTTGTGATATGGTTAATGTACATATATGAAATCTTTAAAATACATTGAAAGAAAGGAAAACTTGGTTTCTTCTCTTTTATGATTATGTAAAACATATTCTAAAGAAAACTTATCGGGAACTCTATAGGCGTATTTATTAATGTGCATTTTCTTCCTGGAAATTTGTAGGAGTCAGTGTGTCCAGGAAGGACTTATTTATAATGACTGTACAATTAATGGATTATTCAACGATACTACTTGGTTCTTAAGCACTGTATCACCATACAAATAGTACCTTCTTATTAAACTTATTAGAAATGAACACTTCTAGTAAAGAAATCTCAGATAATTATACTGTGTACATGGTTTGGGAGTGGTGCAAGGGTAGAAAATAGCAGAAATTTCTGAAACTAAATATTGTTGAGGAGTTTTTCCAAAAGTAAGTGCATTTCTGTATTCCTGTATTATTCCATTCTCATGCTGCTAATAAAGACATACCAGAGACTGGGTAATTTAAAAAAGAAAGAGATTTAATTGACTTAAAATTCAGCATGGTTGGGGAGGACTGAGGAAACTTACAATCGTGGTGGAAGGTGAAGCAAAAACATCGTTCTTCACATGGCAGCAGCCAAAAGAAGTGTCGAGCAAAGGGGAAGAGCCCCTTATAAAACCATCAGATCTTGTGAGAGCTCAGCCACTACCATGAGAACGGCAGCATAAGGGTAACTGGCTCCATGATTCAGTTACTCCCCCCATGTCCCTCCCATGGCATGTGGGGATTATTGGAACTATAATTCCAGATGAGTTATGGGTAAGGATACAGCCAAACCACATCATTCCATCCCTGGCCCCTCCAAAACCTCATGTCCTCACATTTCAAAACACAACAATGCCCTTTCAACAGTCCCATGAGGTCTAACTCATTCCAGCATTAACTCCAAAGTGCAAGTCCACAGTCTCATCTGGGACAAGGCAAGTCCCTTCTGCCTATGAACCTGCAAAATCAAATGCAAGTTAGTTACTTCCTGGATAAATAGAGGTACAGACATTGGGTAAATATACTCATTCCAAATGGGAGAAATTGGTCAAAACAAAGGGGCTACAGGCCCGCTGTAAGCTTGATATGCAATAGGTAGTCATTAAACCATAAAGTTCTACATGATCTTCTTTGACTCCATGTCTCACATCCAGGGCAGGCAGATGAAAGCGGTGGGCTCCCATGGGCCTTGGGCAGCTCTTCCCTATGGCTTTTCAGGGTACTACAGTTCCTCCTCCCAGCTGCTTTGAAGGGGTGGTGTTGAGTGTCTGTGGCTTTTTCAGGCACACAGTGCAAGCTGTCAGTGGATCCACCATTCTGGGGTGTGGAGGACCGTGGCCCTCTTTTCACAGCTCCACTAGGCAGTGCCCCAGCAGGGATTCTGTCTGGGGGCTCTAACCCCACACTTCCCTTCCACACTGCCCTTGCAAAGTTTTCCATGGGGACCCCACGCCGGCAGCAAACTTCCGCCTGAACATCCAGGTATTTACATATATCCTCTGAAATCTAGGCAGAGGTTCCCAAACCTCAATTCTTGACTTCTGTGTACCCACAGGCTCAACACCATGTGAAAGCTGCCAAGGCTTGGGGCTTACACCCCCTGAAGCGCTTGGCCCCTTTTAGCCACGGCCAGAGCTGAAGCAGCTGGGACTAAGAGCACCATGTCCTGAGACTGCAAAGAGCAGGGAGGTCCTGGGCCTAGCCTAGAAAACCACTTTTTCCTCCAATACCTCCAGGCCTATGTTGGGAGGGGCTGCCATGATGGTCTGTGACGTGCTTTGGAAACACTTTTTCACATGGTTTTGATGATTAACTTGTGGCTTTTTGTTACTTATCCCAATTTCTGTTGTAGGCTTGAATTTCTCCCAGGAAAATGGAATTTTCTTTTCTGTCACATCATCAGGCTGCAAATTTTTCAAACTTTTATGCTCTGCTTCCTCTTGAACCCTTTGCCACTTAGAAATTTCTTTCACCAGATAGCCTAGATAATCTTTCTCAAGTTCAAAGTTCCATGGATCTCTAGGGCAGTGACAAATTACCCTCAGTCTCTTTGCATAGCAAGAGTAAACTTTCCTCCTGTTCCCAACAAGTTCCTCATCTCCATCTGAAACCACTTCAGCTCGGACTCTCTTGTTTATATCACTATCAGCATTTTGGCGAAAAACATTCATCAAGTTTTCAGGAAGTTTAAACTTCTTACATCTTCCTATCATGTAAGCCTTCTAAGTCTCTAGGAATTTCCAGATTTTCCCACATTTTCCTGTCTTATTCTGAGCCCTCCAAATTGTTCCAGCCTCTGCCTGTTACCCAGTTCCAAATTCACTTTCATATTTTTTGGTGTCTTTACAGCAGCACCCCATTCTCTACAGTACCAATTTACTGAAATTAGTTCATTCTCATGCTGCTTACAAAGGCATAACCAAGACTGGGTAATTTATAAAGAAAAGAGGTCTAATTGACTCACAGTTCAGCATTGTTTGGGAGGCCTCTAGAAACTTACAATCATGGCAGAAGGAGAAGCAAATATGTCCTTCACCTGGAGGCAGGAAGGAGAACTGCTAAACAAAAGGGGGAAAGCCCATTATAAAATCATCAAATCTTATAAGAACTCAGTCACTGCCATGGGAGCAGCAGCATGGGGGTAACTGCTCCATGATTCTGCTACCTCTCCCTGGTTCTCTCCCATGACACATGGAGATTATGGGAGCTAAATTCGAGATGAGACTTTAGGTGAGGAAACAGCCAAACCATTTTAATTTTTAAACTCATCAATTAATCACTTCTTCATGAGTCAGGCCCACATTGCTCTATATAATCTAAACAAATGCTGTACTCAGATAATGAATTATGAGTAATTTTCTGTATACTAATTTAATTTTTTATGTTAGATTTCTTTTTCCACTAGACATTTATTCTCACTTTTGATATTTTTCCTTTGTAGTGCATTCGATGTGATAATCAGCCTCCAAATTAGAATCTTTGTAAAAATTGTGTAAATAGGCATGAAGTGAAATCTTGTACTTTTAAGAAACAGTTTTACATGATTTTTACATATAATTTAATAGTTGAAAAATTCTTTTCTACTTACTTTTGGAGGATAGTTTAATATGCCAGAGATAGGACACAGTAGCCATTCAGGCTGTCCACAAGCACTGCAGTTCTTCTAGGCATAGTAATATTGTGCCTTCTCAACACTTAAAGTTACAGGTGTTCATGTGACAGTTGGCTAACAAAATGTAAGCAGTAGGAGTATGTGTCACTTTCAGGCCAAAGTTCTAAGAGCCAGTGTGAGAACACATTATCTTACCACTTACTGTGGTGATGATGGACGTGGGTGTCAAGATGAAGTCACTGGGTCTCTTGAGTGACTCTAAGAAGCACAGTCTCTGACAAAACTATGATGGACATGAAATACAGCCAACAAATAAACCTTTGCTTTTATAAGGAACTGAGACTTGAGTTCTTTGTTACCAAGATATTGAAAATAAATTATAAATTAAACATTAGTTGAAAAAGCCATTTATTCATAGCTGTTGCCTTCGTAACACTAAGGAATAGAAATAAGTGACAAAGTTCCAACTTACATAAATAGGTTCCCCCAAGATTTCATAATAAATGTATAAATGGTTGAGGAATTCGTGAGGAAAACAAAAGAATTACAAGAATGAAAATTATGAGAGAATTTACATGTCATTATAAGCATTTTTTAAAATGTATTATGAAATAAAATTGCTTACTATCAAAAGGCTTTAAATTAAAAAGTAAAGCAGTAATAATTGCAAATACCCTGTAACTAATTTTCATTAGCTGATTCAGCTCTGTAATGAATATCTGATAACAATCATGCATTGCTGGTGAAAGCAGTGATAATGGCAGTTTGAGATGGAGGAAGAAGAGTTGGACTGTTACTAGGGAGAGAAGCTCTCTCACATCAAGGTTGCCAGCATCAGCACCAAGATCACTGTTTGTCATTACATTCAACACCCTGGAAAAATTTTCTCTATTTATAAAATTGTTGAAATTATTGCTGCTTCATTTTCTCATGAAAATAGAATACAATCTTTTAATTAGCATTTATGAATATTTTGTTACTGTTACTGTGTTGTATTTTCATCATAGAACTCAGTGGAGAGATGAGGGTAGAGTTTTTCAGTGGTTGAACTATTGGATAAGTTGAATAAAATCCACACAGGCTGAATTCATTTTTATTCCATGTTGTTGTTAAAACAAATGACAAAGAAAAACTTCTTTGCCAGCGTTCTCTCTGCTTTCACGCTGAGTCATATCCTAAGAGGCTCCTTATGCCTTAAAATAGACTTCTGGCAGATACACCCCAGTATCTTTTTAATTATTTTTTAGCAAGCTTGGGCATGGTAGTCAATTAAATCATAAGACATGTGCAATATTTTCAACAATTTCATTAGGTTATTCCCAAAACTGAAACTAAAGATTTCTCCCTTTCCAATATTATGCAAATTATAGATTACTAACGCTAAATAAGCACGTAATAATAGTACCACATTCATTGTAAGAAACGCTAGCATAGGAAACTTAGTTTCTTCTAAAGACATCATAAATGGAAATACAGAAACATTTCATTTAAATAAGGGGAACATTAGGCAATACATATAAATAAATTTAATTTAAAAATTGAATGACTTTTATGAATTAATAGAAACCATTAAATGCACTTAAAAGAAGATCTGAATAAATGGTTTTGATGAGGACAGAGAGTACTCTTAACATGTAAATTTAAATGAGATTTTAAGTGTGATTGTTAATCAGAGTCAGTTTTTTTCAAATTGTTTAAAATAACCTTAAAGATTATGTGGCAATAAATAAAAGGAGCCTGAAAACAGCAAAAATTATGAAGCATAAAATTGTTTCATGTATTGTAAATCTTTTGCATATAAATTTTAAAGTCAGGTTATTAGGTTTATCAGCAAAGATGGCTGGAACACTGATTGGGCATAGATTTGGATTTATATATCCAAATAGTTGGATTTATAGATCACTTAGAGAAAATCTGACATAGAAAATATAATTAGTTTTCTGATCCATAAACATAGTATACTGCTAAAATCATTTTTATCCTCATGATTTTCAGCGCTTCAAAAGGCAGATGAAAACTCTGCCTTAATCTTCCTTTCCTGATTTTATAAAATTGCAATATCAATTGGAAGGAAGGACTCTGGCTCTTTCAGGTCTTTCATGGTCATGCACACAACCCTGTAGATGCTTGGTCTTCTGGTTTCTCAGCAACACGATAGAGCTTTTCAAAGTTTTCTTTGGACATTTAATTCTCCAGCTTTGGTCAGCTACTTGTTTGCTCCTTGTAAACGGCCATATTATTACACTTTTTAAAGTTAGCTAATGTCCATTAACATTATTTTCTCAAAGGTCCAAATCAGGTCAGCTCTGATTAAGGTCAAATTAATACAAGGCCTGTGAGAGAAGACTTTCAGATAACTGCAGAGAGGTCAGATAATGTCAATTTTCTGTGAATAAGGTTTTATATGAGTTCCAGCCACATTTTGTCTCCACCAGTGAGTAACTGGTAAGCTGGTATTCTTCATGAAGGCTGTGATAGTGAGTTTTGGCCTTTTACGGTTACTGCATAGCTGGGAGAGGGGAACAGAACTGGAATGAGTTTAAACACCACAAAGTTCAGAAGTCTTACTGAGATAGTCATTTTTCTTGAATAAATTCTCCTCAGATTGTTGCATGCTTTATTTGATTTTCATAGTTCCTAAAAGGTAGATATTGGCAATTTTTGCTCAAATTTTCATTGATTTTACAGAGGGGCAGATTTTTGAAGTCACTGACTCTGCCATTTCTACTGGTAATTATCCTTTTACCTTCTCTTTTTCTTCCTTCCTTTCCTTTTTTTCCTCATTAAACTGTCTAGGACCGTATTAAAATAATAACATAAGTGATGAGAGCAATATCCTTGCCTTGAACTTTAGAATTAACTACAGTCTTTTGCCATTGAGAGTTATCTCCAGTTCTAGTTTGCTGAAAGGCTTTTGTTGTTGTTGGGTTTTCTCCTTTTGTTTAGTTTTGCAAAATGTTTATCTTGCGTTCTGAACGTATTGGAGTAATCAAATGTTTTATTCTTTTGTCTGTTAATATAAAATACATAGGCTTTCAAATAGTAACTATACACAATCATGTTGTTTTATACTATTTATCTATTTCTAGATTTAATTTGCTATTGTTTTGTTAATTATTATTATTATTTTTTTTTTGAGACAGTGTCACTCTGTCAGCAGGCGCCAGGCTGGAGTGCAGTGACGCGATCTCAACTCACCGCAACCTCTGCCTCCTGGGTTCAAGCAGCCATTCTCCTGCCTCAGCCTCCCGAGTAGCTGGGACCACAGGCATGCGCCCACCATGCCCAGCTAATTTTTGTATCTTTTAGTAAAGACAATGTTTCACCATGTTGGCCAGGATGGTTGCGATCTCCTGACCTCATGATCCTCCCACCTCGGCCTCCGAAAGTGCTGGGATTACAGGCGTGAGCCACTGCACTCGGCCTATTTTGTTAATTTTTTTGTTTATGAGAAAATTTACTTCATAAATGTTTTCTATTCTTTTGATTACTCATTTAATCAACTAAGAAAAAAGTTTTAAATATCTCAATCTTATTTGTATATGTGTAAATTTCACCTTTAAATTGTATTTTTCCCCATGCATTTTGAAGCATTTTTATCTGGTGCTGGTAACACTTAAGATTCTTATATCCTTTTTGTTTCCTTTTCCTTCCTTCCTTCCTTTCTTTTCTTTTCTTTTTTTTTTTTTAGAGATAAGGTCTTGCTGGAGTGCAGTGGTACCATCAGAGCTCACTGTAGAGGTCTCACTATGTTGCCAAGGCTTGTCTCAAACTCCTGGCCTCAAGCATATTCTCCTGTTGAATTGACTTCTCTATCATTATAAAATAACAGTGATATATTTCCCTGGTGATATTCCTCACTTGAATCCTACTACGTCTGATATTAATTTATTCACTCCAGCTTCCTTTGCTTAGTGTTTTCATAATGTCTTTTAAAATCTACTCTTGCCCTATGGGTATATTAATATTTAAAATTAATTTTTTACATAACACATATTTAGGTCTTTTTAGTCAGCTTGATCTTGGTCAATAGATTGGAATTTTAGATTATTCCAATTAGATTGAATATAACTATCAATATGCTTGGCTTTGAATCTGCCATTTTGCAGTTTGTTTTCTATTTGTTCCATTATTCTCCATTCCTTTTTTTCCTGTCTTCTTTTGAGTTAAAAGTTTTTATAATTTCACTTTCTCTTCAGTATTGGCTTCTCCCTCATCTCTTGGTTTAAATTTTCAGTAGATCCTCTAGGTTTCACAATACACGTTTTTAATATCACACTTTTTTCAAATATAATGCTACTCCCTATATATCCTTTAAGAAGATAACAAGATTTTACATCTCTTTATTTCCTCATGTCCTATTGATCTTATTAATTTTATTTCTATTTATGTTATAAAATATACATTTGTATTATTTTTGTTCACATAATTATTTTAAAAGAGATTTAAATATGAGAAGAAATAACTTACATTTTATGATTATAATTTAATGGCATTTGTCATTCATCTTTCTAAATTTAAATTTCTATCTTATATCATTTTTTTCTTTGCCTGAAAACATCCTTTATTATTTCTTGTAGTTCCAATTGGCGAGTGATGAAATATTTCAATTTTTATTTGTCTAAATAATTTTTCTTTCACTTTCATTTTTGAAAATATTTTGCCAAGTAGAGAACAGCCAGATTGACTGTTTTGGATTTTTTTTCCTTAAGGCACATAAAGATATTACAATATTTTCTTCTGGCTTGCATAAATTTTGTGAAGAATGCTTAGTCACTTTTATGCTTTTTCTTTGTACATAATAGGTCATATTTTCCTCCCTCTCTGGCAGCTTTTAAGATTTTTCTCTGCATTACTGGTTTTACCAGTTTCATTTTGACATGCCATATGGAAATATGCCATATTATGCCATAGTTGTTGTTATGTGTGTTTACTGGGGTTTGCTTAACTTTTTGGATGTGTGGATATATAGTTTTCACCAAACTTTAAAATTCTCTATTCTTATTCCAGATACGGCCCTTTCCTCCAGTTCCCATCCTTTGCCTTCCTCCTTCTGGATCTCATTACACATTTAGCGTACTATTATTCCACACAGTTCATTGAGGCTCTCTTTACTTTCCTGGTTTTTGTTTGTTTTTTCTTTCTTTTTTTTTTTTTTTTGAGACCTCTGTTCTCATTTCCCTTGCTATGACTTCATTTTTACTGATCTTTTCTTCTACAATGTCCAATTTGCTGTTAATTTCCTACAGTGCATGTTTTACTTTAGTGTGTGTTTTTTTAAATAGATTTTTATTTGGTAATCCTTTATATTTCTTATTTCTCTCTTTATCATTCTCATATATTTTATATTGTTTTACCTTCTTGATATAAGGCACATATTTATAATTCTTTTCATATTTACAAATGTCCTTCACTGACAATTCTGTCATCTCTCTTATTTATGAATCTCACTATTGATTATATTGTCTCATGATTATGAGGTAGATTTTCCAGCTTCATCGATGACATATGTAACATTGTGAATTTTATGTTGTTGCATGCTGGATATGACATATTTCTTTAAATAATGTTGTAACTTGTTCTGGTGCGCAGTTAAGTTCTTGGAATTAGTTAAATGCTTGCTTTTAAGTTTTTTGGAGTGTGTCCTAATCAACTTTTGATTGAGGGCTAATTTAGACCTTCTATTAAGGTGTCACCCTTCTGAGATTTCCCCATGTCTTAAAAGTCTTCGACTCTGGCTGATGGGAATAATTGCTATTCCCAGCTATGTGCAGGCTCTGGGAACTGTTGCACTTTCTAATTTCCAGTGGTTCTTTCCCTGATCATGTGGTTTCCCCCCACATAGGTGCAGATCAGATGGAAAAGGTCGATAGGTGGATTCTAGAGTTGCTCTTTTTTTCTCTCTTTCTCTCAGCTCCCCTTCCTCTGGTAGTCTATTTTATAAATTCTGGCCACTCAGACCTCGTTAACCTTTAATCTCTGTCTTCCTAAAACTGCGTGGTGACTTGGATTTACCTTCTTTATGCCGCAGCACAGGGACTGCTTCTAGGCCAATGGTTTTCAAACTGAGGTGATTTTGTTCCATAGCAGACATTTGCAACGTCTGTTAACAATTTTGTTTGTTACAACTGGGATACTGCTACTGCGTTACTGCATCAAAGCCAAGGATGCTGCTAAACCTTCTACAATGTACAGTACAGCTCCCCACAGCAAAGAATTATCCAGACCAGAATATCAACAGTACACAAGGTTGAAAATCTTTTCCCTAGGCAGTTTCTTGAAAATATTAGTCTCTCAGGTATCATAATCCTGCATGGCTTAATGTCTCGAAGCTATATTTTGTTATATTTTGTCAAGTATTTTAGTTGTCTGAGTTGGAAATATAAATCCAGTCTTTCTTAGTGCATCATGGCCCAAAGTGGAAATCTTTCTTGCCTCTTGATAATAATAACTGTATTCTATTCATCCTTCTAACTTGCTCATGTACTTAAATTTTATACATACGTTTTTTAGATTCCTTGAACATGTAGACTCTTAGTTTAAATTTCCCTCTAGTATTGCTTATATTCACAATATGTTAAGGTGTGGGCCATGATTAACTTATAACTAAGGATGCTTACTTTGTACAATGGAAGAATATTATAACACAGAGAATGACTTATGCCTCATTTTTATCTCCAAAGCTGCTCCCAAAACTCACAAACTATAAAATAACTTTGTGAAGTTTTCTGAAGTATGCCTACCTGATAACTCCAGGTTTTGATGGGGACAGGAGACAGAAAAATTCTAAATAGACAGGGGTGGGCCCCTGGTGAAGCCCCACCCTTAAGCTGAAAAGCCTGAGACTATGGCCCAAAGTGAGAATTTTCATCCCTGTTTTCCCACTTGAATGCTACATTTTCCAAAACCACCCATGGCCTGCTCCACCCCTCATCCTATACCCTTAAAGACTCCAGACTCAGCCAGCAAAGAGGAGAAGGAACTGGATGTCCAAGACTATGGCTGGACGTTGGAGAGAACTAGCTTGACTTTAGAGGGACAGCTTGATGGCTAACTTTGGAGGAGAATTCAGCTGGAGACAGCCAGACTTCAGGGGAAGATTACCTTCCTGCCCTATCCCCTTTTCAGCTCTTCCTCCTACTAAGAGCCACTTTCATTGGCAATAAAATCCCCCACATTTACCATCTTTTAATTCATTTGTGCACTTACTTCTCCTGCATGCCAGACAAGATTTTGGATGCCATGAATGTGGACAAAAAAGCTGTCACATTGGCCCTTTGCCCTCATTGGGAGAGGGCAGCCACCTCATGTGAAGTCAGAAGACCCACTGAGCTGTTAATACCTAAGCCATCTGCAGATGGCAGACTAAAAGAGCACTGTAACACTCTCCCTCTGGGGCTTCAGGGGTCACAGGCACCACCCCGAGAGGCTGCCACGAGGCCCGCACAGTTTGCTCCTGCCAGCACCCAAAAGCACTCACCCTGGCTCCTGCACATGCTCACCCATGCACTCTGTCCCACAAGGGGTGGACTGGGCAATCTGAATGAGTGGAGTTCAGTCCCACCAGTGCTGAAGCAACTAGCTGGTTCCAGGGTACATGCACTCTAGTTCCTGCCTTATTTGCTTGCATGCTCCCTCTCACTAGGAGTTGAAAACTGCAGGCTGGGTAAATGAGGCACCCCTGTTACAAGTCCCGCAAAGGGGTTGGGAAAAATACCCTTCTTCAGTTCCATTTCTTCAGAGCTTTTTAGCCTGATTCCCATTAGGCTGTGGCACATCTTTCAAGCTCCTGATTTGAGTCCCTGATTCTGCAGTTCTTCCCAGGTTGGGTTAACATCAGGGACGATTAGTCCTGTGACTGAAAACTCAAATCTTACTATAGGACAGCTTCACCTATGAGACATTAGTACATGTCCCAAAATGTGGTTTACTGTGTGACCTTTATTAAACTGAGACTAGTTCTTGATCATGTATTCGCCACAGTGAAATGAAGAGCATGTCAAATATATTTCAGTTTTTCTGATCTTTCAGAGACAGCTATTCAAGCGAAAGCAAAATATGCATTTATCTAACCAAAAATATGGCTAATTGCCCAGACTGAAACCAAATGAATTCATTTTGAGTATTACGTTGACAGTTAGCATTGTGACCTTAACGAAGCTAATGTAATGTCTCCATGTTCTCATCTGAGGTCTTGGATATGTCATTTTGTGATAATACCTTTTTCCTCAAATAGCAATGATAATTCTTTTGTTTATATTTGAAAATATTTTGCACTTACTTTAACTTAACCAAAACAGTTGAGCAATGGGTATTACACACGTGCACGTGCATACACACACACACACACACACACACACACACACACACACATAAAGTTATAGCTTAATTCAACAAGTTTCAGTTTAAACATTTTATTTTTTAAATGTACTGCAAAAGAAAGTGGGTGCATAAATACAACTGCTTCTGATATCTGTAGTAAAAAGACAGACACCAAGAATAGGTAAAAGATATAATCTGCAGTAAAGAAAGTGAACGAAAGTAAAAGGAAGGAAGGGAAAAGCAGGAATAAGTTGTTTCTTTTGAGAACTAGGTGCCTCTGTTATATATGTTAACCCCTTCAATTCTTGAAACTGGATTAGAGAGTAGTTATACTTGTCATTCTATTAGATAGGAATATGAAGTTGAGAGAAGTTCAGAAATGCATTTCAGAACACTAGTTCTGTAAGTTGGGTACTAGAATTTGAACATGGGGCTGCTAACTCTAAAATGCTTTGCTAAAGAAAAGCATCCTGTTTCAACTCATTTCCTTCTGGAAAAAAACAGGTGTCATCATAAGTCATCATAGTGGGGCAGAAAATTAAACTATTTCTTTTTATTCAAACACGGTACCCAGATATCCTGAGACTCCTTTATGTTACTCCCAAATACACCAAATCTCCCAGCTCTCCAACTTTCTCCTAACCACTAATTTATCTAACAAAGCCTATCAAATGGATTTGGTATAACAAGCCATAGCACAATGTTTAAACGCCTAATATGAATGGGCTCTGATTGTTGCTAAATTGTTAAACTCATTTTTGAGTATCATTTTATATTTTACCAGTGTTTAAAGTCCAAAAGCATATAAGTCTCTGTTTTAAAGATTTGATTTTTAAGAACATGTACTTACTCTACTTTGAGGGTAGTAACATTTATTGTAGAGTTCGGGACTCCCCTATTGGCTCTTTGCAAGACCTTGTGCAGTCTCAATTCGTTTGCTCTCTTAAGCTAGTTCCCAAGGTGAAAGGAAAAACTGTTTACTACATATCTAGCTGTAACTTTCTGTGAAAACCGAGGAAGTACTGACTGTTTTGAAATTATAGAATGAAAGATAATATTCATGGTGCAAATGCGATGAGTCCTGCATTGTTGCTGGAAAAGAAAATACAATTGATGGTGTCATTGGAATTGACCCAGTGAGTGAGTATATGATGCAAACCCATAATTAATGTTTATTTTTGGCCATTATATGAACCAGAATAAAGGTTGAAGCAAATATAAATCTACCAATTATCAGAAATGATTCATCAAACCTAAATGCATACTTCTGTGCTATTTTCAAATTGCATTAATACTCACTTTCACTATTTCTTTAAGAGAAGGCAAACATCTTCATTCCTCTGTCTCTGTACCAGATGATATTTAAAAAAGAGACTTTCTTAGGAAAGAAGCAAATATGAATAAATTCCAGCATCATGTCAGCTGCTGCTTCCTTGATATTGAGTAGTAAATCAGACTTCAACTCTCAATGCAGAAAAGCATATTAGCATTTGGTAATCACAAGTTCACGTTACTTCCTCTTTTTAAGAATGAGGTAGAGTGAATGTGGTGGTTATTTGAGGTGTTTGTTCTAGTGTTAATCAATAGTCTTGAACAGTTTTAAAATCAGAGATACAGTCAATAATCATTGGGTGGTTACTTTTATGAGAAAAAAAAATCTGTGTTGTGTATTTCCTATCTAGTTTTGTTATAGTGCAATGAGTCTAGTGTTAGTATTAGCCCCATTTTATAAATGATACAAGTGAGACTTTGAGTGACTTACTCAAGGTTATAGAGTTTGAAGCTGTCAAAGTAGGATCAGACTCAGGCAAGCTGACTTTTAAGTGTTAGAAACAAGATCACTTTACCATACTGCCTAATGTTAATGACTATGAGAAAGGAAATCATTTAAATCTTGTTTCACGCTGAAGAAACATGCTTACTGCCAGCAGTTCTCAAAATGTAGTCCAAATTAATTTCCGAAGAGAAAGGGAAAGAAAAGGAGGAAAATTGCCTTTTTCGCTCATTCTTTCAAGATAACACAGTAGAATTTTCTAGAGGCTATGTGATGTGTGATATCACAACCAAGTAAAGGCAAATATGCACACACACACACAGACACCCACACACACACATTTGTGTGTATATATGTGTGTGTGTGTATATATATATATATATATATATGAATAAAGCTGTCTTCTGTTCAACAAGACATTAGAGACTTGTAAAACATTGCCACTTATTTCACTAAATTATTTTTGTTTTTAAAATAAAGCTGCTTTTCTAAAATATATGTTACTTATGTTAAGACATAATGTGTTTATTTTTAAATAACTAAAAAAAAATTTGTAGGTTTAATTTTAATGAAATGTTGACACATATAACTCATACAGACAGCACTTTGATAGTCTAATATTTTTTAAGAGAGCAAAGGGGTTCTGAGACCAAAATATGTGAGAACCACTGCTATCAGGCATTATAATTACAAACCATTTCCTCTGCATGGGTCAAGTTAGCTAGATCTTCAGAAAGTCTAGGTGTTTTAAACAATGTATCTACTTGGATAGATTTATGTCCTAAGGTTATCAGCTTTCTGTAACATCCTTCTCAAATTTCATTTTGAAAAATCTTCTTTTAAAATAGCATCTAAAGTCTGATTTTGTATGCCGGTGGTTTGAAAAGGTCACTAGTTCAAAATCACTGGAGTGGTTTTTCATTCCTTTTAATGTAGGATCAAGTTCATTTTGATTTGGTACTCAGTACGTTATAACAACCCACTGAGTGCATGAAACTAAATGAGAGAAACTGTATTGAGCAAGTAGCCCTCTTGAAGTTTTTGAAACTTTGTGTTGCTAGGAAACAACTTTACTATCATCTCAGAGTTTAAACTTGGAGCATCTGCTTCATTTAAAGTCTGGCTTCCAGGCAGTATAGATTGCATTGAGCATTGGGAGGGGGAAAAAAAAAGAAAAAGCAAAATCAATTACTTTCTAAAAACAACAGCAATGTTAAAAGTCTTGAAAGCTGAGAGTCTTATGCTGTATTTGTAATTATATCCTTTGAAACTGTTGCTAGAGGGGTTGTCTTTCTGCTAACTCATAAAGCTGAAGTCCAGAGTAGAAATTGGGATCACTCAGGTTCAAAAGTTTTAAGAAATGTAGAATGAGAATTGAGTGATGGCATCTCAGCCTTTGAGGAGGGAGGGAGAGGGGAAAATATACTCTTTGTCGTTGACTTGCATTTTACTATATTTTTCTCAGGCAAAATTAGTACTTTAAGGAAATATTTTATGATGTATGAAGGCCGTATATTCTACCCTTCCTTTTCTTTACTGTTTCATATTTTAGCATGTTACGATAAAGTTCTGGTACAGGATAGAGAAGCAATGTATACTGTATTGGCCAATTTGTCCTTTTTATGCAAACTCATGCAGTAGCCTAGCACCACTTTTTCAAGGCATACTTGCTTAAATAAACTAATAGGAACACTTCTACCATTTCATAAGGGAAAAAAAATAATAAACTACACCAATGAATGGAATGTCACATGACCCTTATCCAACAAATGCAAGCTGTGTTACTATTTTTGTGTTAATAAGTCCAAGTCCTAAAAGTTGAATGATTTCTTCTGTTTCACAGCATTTCCATCTACATTTTCACTCCTGAGAAGTTTGAAAATTAAAAAAACAAAAAAGCATCAAAAATAAGGGAAGAACCACAAAAAGAAAGAAAGGCTGGAAGGGGATTTTACAGATTTTTAAGAAATGTAACTCATTTTCCTGAGCATTCTTTCAGTGTTCTCATTTTAAGGCTATTTCTAAAAAGAAGAAATGATTTTTAATATTTCTTTCATCTGGAGAAATAACTGTGGCTGTTGCGTATTCACAGACTTCCTCTTAAGGACTGCTGTGACAGTACGCTCTGGTCTCAGGATAGGAAGCCATGAGGAGCAAGGGCCTCTGCATAGAGATGGTTTGAATTGTGTGGGTCCCACCTGCCCCATATAACCATAACAAGAAGAATGTAACAGTGGTCCTCCATTAGTGAACCTTTTACCGTGATTCTCAAGTTATGACCCCTGACCCACTTGGAAATGTGCTGGCATTTTCTTTTCATTGGATCGCCACGTGAATTAGCAGTTTAAGAGTTTGCTTCCCTAGCAACACCAACGTCTTATTTGTATGGCTCTGGCACTAGTTCCTGCCTCCTTGTCTTCTACCTTTATCCCCATTATCATCCTCAATTTAGTCTACTATTGGTTCTCTGGTTAAATTTCTTAGAACTTTCCATTCAAAATAACAAACTTTATATTTCAGAACCAACCCTTGGGTTTGGTACCCCTACTTTGTCCATAAATTGAATACTTGTGTCTGTTTCTTTATATATGTATTTTTCATTTAAAGTATTGGTTGTTCTTAATTTGTATAATTTATCTGGTGAAAGACCATACAACACTACTTGCATGTGGTATCCCTATAATTGACAAACTTGCGTGTTTCTTTTCGCAGATAAATTTTATGTCAGTTTTACTACATTATTACCCCAGAGTAATGTGAGAATATTTATCAACTAGCTGTTATACTTCAGTTGTTTTTAATGAAACAGAGTTAATTAAGATCTAATGTGTTCCCATAAAAATTGCTTAGATTTCTTTTATGAAATCTCATTTTATACTCACAGCAAAGATACTCAAAGCTGGTTATATGAATACAATTTTCACTCCAAAAACTACTCAGATCTATCTCTGGTTTATAGGACACGATTTTAAAATCTGAATTTAAATATTAGAGGTTGGCTTTGCAGTTACCTAGTAGTTAGTGTTAATAGGATGGACATAGATAAAATGTTACACCCACTGAACAAATCTCATCCTTTGCTTTTGATAGTCTTAGAAAATGATTGAAATTGATATAACTGAACTATTCTTTTTCCTAAAATAAAATAATTTTTTCAGAACTGTTTGAAAATATTCTGATAATTTTTTAAAGTCTGCCTCAAAACTGATCTCCTGCAGTAAGCCTTCCCAGATAGTCTATTATTACAGACCTCTATTTTTGGATTTTACTTTTTATTTCCACTGTATAATGCTTTGCTTTCTTATTAATTGCTTTGGTAATCTTTCTTAACTGCTGTCGTGTTTACAAGCCCTCAGAGAATTCTCTTTTCTTGAATCATGAGGATAAGGATCTCTCTGTCAGTGATATTATTCTTTAGCCTGAACAATTCATTCTGTATAAAGCAGGTGTTCATTTAGGGATGGGATTATGGGAATATGGGGTCATGTATTTATTAGTCTAAAAACAAGCTATTCTGAAAGAGTTGCTGTAAAAAAACTATGCAAACATATTTTTAAATTTTTATTTATTACTTGTAAGTGATAGTTATAGAGGATTGGGCTGGGGAAAAGAGTAAGTGAATCTCAAACCCCATTTTAAAATTTATCTTCTAATTTGAATATTTTTGTTCCATTTAAAGATTTAGTATTATAACTGAGAGAAGAAAAGGAAGTTATGTTTATTCAGATTCTTTGGCCCATGCACACAATTCAGTTATCTTTCTTTCTATAGAGATTTTAAATTGCCTATTGGGGATATAAAATAAACTCTTGATAATACTCACTAAATCTTATGAATTATAGCTACCTGCTTTTTAGTTTTGCTTAAGGAATGCAAGACTCTTTCGCTTTTTACTTATCTTGTTGAATCCCATACTCTTTCATCTGCTACCTTTTCCTTTATTTCCTCTTCATTTCTCCATTTCTTTAAATATGTGATATGGCCAATTACCAGTTGATGAAATACCTTTTCTGAATGTTTGGGGTTTATATTTGAAGACAATTAGAAATCTTGGACAATGTTTAGACAATATTACTAAGTTTTAATCCAAATCCTTTTTTTAAAAGTCAATTCTAGCACCATTGCTATATTTATATCCTTTATTTTACCTGGGCATTGTGTGACTCAAGAAGACTTACTGACACTTTTTTTTTTTTTTAATTAGAAAATTGAGCAAAATGCTGTTGCATGTAAAATCAAGTACAGACAGTGTGTTAAGTTCTTTCCATATTCAAGATCACTCAGTCCTGTCGAAAATAACCCAGATTCCGAAACTTATTGCCTTTGTAATTACTAGGTTACATTTATTATGTAACCATTGGACATGTTATTTTCACACAATAGTTATTCTGTGGTTTGATTGATTTCTTCTTCACAGTTATTTTGTGGTTTGATTTACTTCTTCAATATTCTCCCTTTTATTTTTTAATGTAGATACACCTTCTGATTAACATGATTTTTCCGTCTGAAGAAAATCTTTCAATATTTTTGGTAGGGCAGGTGTTAAATTATGTTCCCAGCTGACAGGCAAATTGGACTCCCCCCTAGCTATCTGAGCACTCAGAGTTAAAAGAAAACTAGGCAGCCATGGCTGGGTGAAGGTGCAGTCACATACTGTATTCTTAAAAATGTTTGAAATGATTTGGATATGTTTCCCCACCATATCTCATGTCAAACCATATTCTCCAGTGTTCGAAGTGGGGCCTAGTGTAAGGTGATTGAATCATAGGGGTGAAGGTTCCATGAATGTTTTAGCACCACCCCCCTTGGCGCTGTCATTATGGTAGTGAGTTCTTATGAGATCTAGTTGTTTAAAAATATGTGGCAATGCCCCCATCTCTCTATTGTCCCTGCTCCTGCCGTATGGGATGTATCTGCTCCCCCTTTGCCTTCCACCATGATTGTAAGTTTCCTGAGACCTCCCAGAAGCTAAGCAGATGCCAGCCTCATGCTTCCTGTACAACCTACAGAACTGTGAGCCAATTATAACTCTTTTCTTTATAAATTACCCAGTCTCAGTTATTTCTTTATAGTAGTATTGGAACGAACTAATAAAATGTTGTAAAAAGTATCACAGCACCTTCCTTTCTGCAGTCAAGCCAAACCAGCTCCTGTCACTGGTGCCAAGATAGAGTGCAGCTAGAAATTCCTACTAACCACCCATAGATCACCTGAAGCCAGCCAGTCACAAGAGAGGCATGTAATGTCTTGCTTACATGCCATACAAATCAGACCCTACACCTCATTCCCTCCAATTTTACAGTTTTTGCCTTAATAATCTTTTCTGATCTTTTACTCCTGAACCCCTCCTCAGAGGGGTCCTCACTTTTGTTTTGCACCTAAGGCTATGTCTGCCCAATCTGCAGGCTGCTTTTAGAAAATAAAGTTCTCCTTTTGCCTTTGCAGATTTCATTTGTCTTTTGTTAACATGGGTCAGCTGGCAATGAAGTGCTTCAACTTTTTGTTTTTCTATGAAAGTCTTTCTTTTTTACTTTTTTTTTTTTTTTTTGAGATAGAGTTTCACTCTGTCATCCAGGCTGGAGCGCAGTGGTGCATTCTCGGCTCACTGCAACCTCCAACTCCCTGGTTCAAGTGATTTTCCTGCCTCGGCCTCCTGAGCAGCTAGGATTATAGGCACTCACCACCACGCCCAGCTAATTTTTGTATTTTTTAGTAGAGATGGGATTTCACCATGTTGGCTGGGATGGTCCGGATCTCCTGACCTCGTGATCTGCCCACCTCGGCCTCCCAAAGTGCTGGGATTACAGGTGTGAGCCACCACACCTGGCTTCTTTTTTACTTTTATAGGATAATTTTACTATACATTGAATTTTAGGTTAGGGTTTTTTTTTTTTTTTTTAATTGTGATACTTCAAATATCTTATTCCACTTTATTCTTGCTTTCATGGTTTCTGATGATAAGCCTATTTTACTTCTTTTCTTTATTCCTCAGTAGGTCACAATGCTTCTTTCTCTGGCTTCTGTTAGGATTTTCACTTTGTCTTTGGTTTCCTGTGATTTGCAAGTGATATATTTACGTGTTGTTTTTGGTATTTTTTTCTACTCAGTGTACTCTGAGTTTCCTGGATTTGTGGCTTGGTGTCTGTCATTAATTCTGAAATGTTCTTGGCCATTATTTCATCTATTAGCCATTTTTACTTCAAGATGTCTACTATCATTTCACATTTTGCCCCATTCTTTCTCCTTTTTCTAGCATTTCAGTTATATATATGGTACATCTTTTGAAATTGTCTTATAGTTCTACTATGCCCTACTCTTTTTTTTAATAACTCATTTTTATAGTTTGGGCAGTTCTGTTGACCTAGTGTGTGTTCATTGATTCTTTCTTCAGCTGTGTCCAGTCTGCTGAAAAGTCCATGAACAAAAGATACTCTGTTACAGTGTTTGTGACTTCTGGCTTAATATAAAAACCTCTGTGTTAGATTTACCTATCTCTGCCTATATTACCCATCTGTTCTTGAATGTTGTCCTCTTTTTCATTAAGATACTTAGTCATTTTAAATCTCCTGTCAGAATTCCAACTCCTGTGTCATAACCGAGTCACGTTGTCTTCTTGTAATGCTTGCTTTGTCTCTACAAACTATGTTTTTTCCTTCCTTATGGCATGCCTGGCAATTTTTTGTTGAAAGCCAGACGTAATTTATCAGATAATAAGAACTGAGGTGAATAGGTCTCTGGTGTGAGGATATGAGTTAAACTGGCTAGGTATTGGACCTCATCTAATGTGTGCTGTAGCTATAGAAGTCAGAAGCTTCAAATTCCTCCAGTGTCCTTGTTTTTGTCTGTTCCCCTGACTTTGGGTTTCCTGATGTACTCATTAGAAAGAGACTGTTTCATGCTACTGTCTCAGCGAGAATGCAGTATTAGGACAATGCAGTACCGTTGGTGTCGTTGGTAATGTGTCAGGAAGAGGAATTGTTCAATAATCTCTCGTTTCAGTCTCTTCTAGGGGGCCTGTGATTGTCCCAAGTATTTCTTCTTGTGTAGCCTCTCACCTCTAGCCCATTAGATAAGACAGGCAGGCTGTGGGCAACTGGAGCAAGAATGCCCTTCCCCCATAGCTCTGGGACAGGCTCTGGTAAGGTATTTCCCTTCTGGAGAGCATCCCTTTGCTATAGGAAAACCACTGGGCATAATTCACAGTGTTATTTTTCCCTTCACTGACAGAGCACCCAGGGGAACTTTCTCAGATATTCACAGTAAAAACCTGGTATGGTTTCTGGCGGTAATACCCACAAAAGTGCGGGGTTCCCCTAAAACAGCAGCTCTCAGGGTTTTCTCACCCTTACACTAACCCACACTCAGCCTCTAGCAATTCATCAAAATTACTGCTTAAGTATTCTTACCAGTCTGTGACTCCAGTGGTTTGTGCTCCAAGGAAGCACATCTCAGCCACGACTGTAGATTCTCCTATCTCTCTAAATGTCAAGATGACTCTTTATCCTGCAACCTCAGTTCGCTGATGAATCCAATAAAACACATTTATTTTTACTTTGCCAAGTTTTTATTTGTTGTTGTAAGAATGGGGGTGATGACTCTCAAACCTTTTACATGAAAGCATTATTGATTTTTAGCAACACACGTTTATTTGAAAATTGATTAATTTGCTCAGCAAACAGTTATTGAGCATCTAATATATGGCAGGCACTGGATGAAATGTCGTAGCCATCAAAAGGAGCCAATTAGGATGTGTCCCTGTGGCCCCTTTCCACTGGTAAACCAGATGCAGATGTTTTGCTCTCCTAATTATTAGAAGGAGTTCCAGGATTCTTTAAAATCTTTTTTCCATTTCAGCTGACACACTGTCAGATGTACAAATTCTATGCGGAGGTATTTGTTTCCTCCTCCTGGTGTCAGGCTGTTGAGTGTGATTTGTACTTCCTGCTGCTTTGCTTCAGGCAAGGGAGGAGGTGACAGCTCTGAGTTGAATAATTAGACTAATTGCAGTAAACACCCGAGGTTCTCAAGGAATGTGCAAATATAGAAAATCAATTTTGTAGTATTATCCAATTTTACAGTGTGCAATAATATATTTATGAAGCGGCAGCTTCAAAAATAGAAATAAAGACAATGAACATAAACAAAAAGAAAACCAAAGTAGGCTCTATGCCCAGAAATCCAGAGCAATAAACTAAGTGCAGCAGGAAAATATTGCCAAAAAGGAAGAGTTTTCAGACTCACAAAAAAGTGCTTTGAAAATGCTTTCTTCCAGATTGAAAGAGGATTCAACAACTTCGCTCTGGTAGGAAAATAAGAGTTTTCACAGAAAGAGACCATGAAGAATGTGTTTATCAACTCTCTTAATTTAGCAGTTAGGAAATTAATCAACAGAAATGATACCATTCTTGTGGGATATCAGTGTCTGACTTAGAACTCAAGTCTCTGGAATGCCAGTGCATGGTTTCATCAACACAGACAAGAACTTCGTGACTGTATGTTCTTCACTGATTAGCCTTATGCACAATTCACTGGCAAGATTTAGACGAAATAAACTAGAAAAAGCAGGAGACATCAACAGAAGAAATTAATATAGATTCATGAGAAGGATAAACATGCTACAGAAAGCTACTGATACATAGATAGCTTGTTTTATCATTTATTTTACTATATCTGAAATGAAAGTAAGTTTCCTAAATTTTGTACAGATGTGACTCTCCATTAAGTCAAAAATTTAAAAATAATTCTCGACATTGAAAAAAACAATTTAGAAATCAATTAAAAAACAAGCTCCTTTCTCCCTACGGAACACATTTTTTTTTAATGGAATGATTTGTAATTTGATGTGTAGATTATTAATAACCAATGATAAATAGCTTTGACTCATTTTGTGCTTTTGCTTCACTCCAGACAGTACTGCTCTGGCAAGTTTTGAAAACATCAGAGACAGAAGCATGAAGCATGCCTGCCCAAACAATATTGACTTTTCTAATTCAAGTCTAATAATATCACTGTTAGAGTCTGTGATGGTTCTTGTTTTAAACATTATTTTTCATTTGGTCTTTAAGGAGATTATAATTGTATCTGTGCTCTAAAGTAGCAGTTTAAATTCCTTTTTATGGCAAAGAATCCTATTTTTTCTAAAAATCATTAGGTATACCTACAATTTTTAGGTATGAAAACAAATGTTGGTTTTAAAAATCAATTATGTGTTTTCCTTTTTCTGATTATGACATAAATACAGATTTGAATATGATAAAAAATCAGTATCTTCTGTGGGCCAAAAAGGCAAATCAAATTAAGCATGCCTTTGTGTGCTAGGAATGGGGAAAGCATGGAGAGTCAGGGGAAAAAGAAGAAAAGCCAAGGGAAGCCGGCAAGACATGAGACAAGAAGCAGACAGTGGCTATGAACCACAAAGGTGGATAGAGTAATTGATCAGTGAACCAAAGCATCAAGTGAAAGAGAAGATTATTATAATAAGTAGGTGGACCCATGCGATTTTTGTAAATGGGAAATTAATGTGATAACTAGAGGCTTTAGGAGTGGAGGGGAAGACAAATCAGAGATTCCCAGTAGAGGAAATTGATAGAAAGTTGACCAGAGGAGGGTGTATTTATCCATGTCTTCTAAATCACCTGTGGATCTTATGAATCACCTGGGACCTTGATAAAATGCTATTTATAATCTCTAAATCTAGGTGGGAGCCAAGATGTTCTAACAAGTTGAAGTGATGTCCACGTCCATGTGATGTCCATGATGCTGGTTCATGGAGTACAATTTGTGTAGCAAGGTTCTAAGACATTCGTTTTATTTTAGCTCTAGTAAAATTCAACAAGATGTGAAAAACTTCCCAAGTAACTGAGCTGAGCTAGTTATCATAATTGGTTTCATAAAATGTAAATGGTGTTAAAAGCTAAAATTTAAGCTAATTTCATTCAGAGAGAATTGAAATACTTCCGTTACCTTAGCAAGAGAAGTGATATGAAGAATCCTAAGAATCTAATATGTTTTTCCCCTTGTTTGGTAGTGTTTAGTTGTATAATGGTATTTAGTCGGTTTTTATACAGTCTCCAATTATGTAGGAAAAGCAATCTCGGTAAGCATGAGTGGTCAAGTGATTCTTTGTGGCTTGCTAGATCACAGTATATAGGATTTGTTTTCTTAGCTGTAAGGGCAAGTGAATTGGCTTAAATGATTTTATTTCATGTAGACAGCAATACCTCTTTTAAAATTTTATTTTGAAATGTGCCTGTCTTCTCATAGAAGATACCTTCTTAAATAATTTTTTGGAATAAGATTTTCTGAAACAAAAGATGAATGCTCATCATATTCACTGAAGGTAATAAAGTTCAGGTTTAAAAAACACAGTTAAATTGGTCAAACACATAAGAATATTCTTTCTAGGAAAATGATACTTATGATCTATAAATTAGAGTCTAAAGAATATGGCATGTGTAAATGCTGATACATTATTACTATATATATAGTGTGTGTGTATGTATAAAACATTCACATAAAATCAAGATTATTCTGTGCCTATTGTTCATTTTTATATATTCAGTCTACATATCACTTAACTCCCATTTATAGGAAGCAGAATAGTGTTATTTAATGAAGAATTGTAAAATTGCCTTTTTCTACTTTGCTGATTGGTTAGCTCCTCTTTAAATTGAGTTGTAGACCCCAAATTATAAAAGCTGCTCAAGAAAGTGCAGTTTAACTATCCGTGTGACTTTATGCAAGTCACTCAGCCCCTGGGACTTTTTCCTTTTTTTTCTTTTTCTTTTTCTTTTTTTTTAATTGCATTTTAGGTTTTGGGGTACATGTGAAGAACATGCAAGATTGCTGCCTATGTACACAGATGGCAGTGTGATGTGCTGCCTTCCTCCCCATCACCTATATCTGGCATTTCTCCCCATGCTCTCTCTCCCCAACTCCCCACCCCGCACTGTCCCTCCCCTATTTCCCCCCTATAAGAATAAAATGTAGCAGGGTTACAGAGTGGGAAAGAAGTTCAAGTCAGAATATCATAGGTGTGTTTCCTTCCTTATGATATCAAAATGTCAATTAAAATATTATAAAGAAAAATTATCACTTGAAAAGTAAGCATAAGCTAATGTATCTCAAAAATATTTGTCTAAAATGACCTAAACAATTGCAGGAGATACTAATTTTAGTGACTAAATTAGGAGTAGAATTATGTAACTATTTTTTAATTACATAGTCAGTGTTGACTGTCTATGCACTATTGAATGATTACCATGGAATGCCAAGATAATTACTCAAGGCCTGATTCAGTCTCAGAATGTCTCTGCAGCTGTAGAGGCTGCTGAGGCCTGTGGAGTTTCCTCTGGATTGCCAGCTGCACAGACTTTCCACCAGTTATGAAGCCATAAGCCTGATTCTGCTCATACTCTGCCACCTACAACCCCATACAGTGTTTGGTGCATAAGAGCACTTAGACAATTTTATGTCAAATCTTGTCTTCACAGAAGGAGACAGGCAATATAATTCTTGATACTCCTAGGAAAGACTTATTTGGCACCCTCTCATCTGCCCCTGAAGTGCCCTCTCTTCTCACTGTTACGCTTCTGTTTCATTGACTCATCTCCACCCATCTGTGGAATGGTATGTGTTCTTTGGTGTCTTAGACCTCTCTCTCAAGAGTGTCTTCCCAAAGTGTAATTGGGAATCCTGTCGCTCATTAACATTTATTTTCCACATAGAAATGATCAGATTAATTCCATCTTACCAGTTTGTTAAAGAACAAAATTGTGTAATGTCCAAGTAAAGGAAAAGGTAGAGAAGGATGTTTTACATTTCATCACTTTACAAAAGTCCACTGAGGTATAGGACTGGTGAATAGCATACGACTTAATAGAAAGTAATAGATAAATGAGTAAACACTTTTAAAGACCAATGAAAATTAGGTCAGAAATAAACTATTGATTGTGTTGCTCTCACTTTGATAAATAACCTAGAAACTTTGAGAAACACCTAGAAAGAAATATAGAAGTTATACATTTACAATTATAGCTCATTTTTCAAGAAAGCAGGAACAATTTCTAGGGCGAAAAACAAAAAAAAAAAAAACTATCTTTAAAAGAAAGTAAATTTATGAGTTTGCCTGGGTGTGATGGCACTGTTAGGAGCATTGCCTTAAAAAAAAGTTTTCTTTGAGAATTTATACTCAAAGACTTTCCCTCTTCAGGCTTTGAACTCCATGTGCATACAAAATGATCCAGGGATTCCCATAAAAAATATAGCCTAAAGGTTAGTCTTGAGTTGGTAAAACTCTTGAGACATATTAAAGAAGCAAAAAAAAAAAATTATCTGAAGGGCTGAATCTTCAGCACTTGTCACAGATGACTGTTGGTGAGGCCACAGTTATGAATCACAGGGACAAACAGGCCAGCGTTGAATGATAGACAGCAAAAAGACGTCAATAGAGTGTGGTGCTTATGCCCTTTGATCAGCTAGAAAAATATTACAACAAAGACTTTACAGTATTAAAATATGATTTTCTTAATAGTAACACTTAATAAACCAAGAAGATTTGTAAAACAATAAAATAAAATTTTGTAAGTACATAAAAAAAGTGCATCATCAAAATTTAATATAGGGACTAACCAGTGAATTAAATAGCACTCAAAAGAAAATTAGGTAAAACAATATAACAAATCTCAAAGAGTACATAATAAACATATATTACAAAAGAGTAAAATTTCCAGTAAGTTCCATTTATGTTTATAGTTATTAAAATATACCTTTTTAATAACATCTATATGTAATATATCTTGCAAGTCAAATATTATACAATATGTGCAAGTATGATTATTTCAAGTTTATAAGTTTCCGATTTGAGGACTGTATCAACTTAGTTTGTTAAATTCAGAAATTTAAGGAGAAACACCAATTAATAAATGCCAAGACATTTACTAAAATTTGATTGCCTGTCCGTAATAAGAATAAAAATACATTTCAAAAATGAGATATATTTTTCTAGCAACCCAAACCAAATATACATTAATTGTGAAATGCTATAAAATTTCTTGTTAGATTCAAAAGCAAGGCAAAATGTAAAGTCATTGTCATTCACTATTTGAATGTAATAGAAAAAGAAAGCAAAATAAATACAAACATTGGACAAACAGATAAAATACCATTAATTTAAATAAGGATGATTTCGAGAAGTTCAGCGAAATGTTATCAGAACAATAATTTTAGCAGAGTGTCTCTTTCACGTTTGGTTAATATTATGGAGTGCTGGGAGTAAAAAAATGCTGAAGAATAGGTACACAGGAAGTGTAAATATGTGGAAATTAGATATGAAAAGAGAGTCAAGTTGAGGATGCTCTTTGAATGGAATGTATTTAATCTTATTCTAAAGCTGCTGTAATTACAGTAAGTGATATAAACAACAATAATGGAAAACTATATATATAATTTAATTTTGTGTTCAGAAGCAGATTCCTATATAAGAACATTAAAACATAATAAAACTGGCACTTCAATATAAAGAATGTTTTAAAAATAAATAATTCAATGATTGTCTAACCATGTAGAATAAAATATAAGTAGATGTCCTCTCTTTTCATTATAAAGAAAGAGTGATGTATTAAAGTCTAAGTGTATTTTATAAAATCAAATCAGTCCTAAAAGAAAATATGACATTTTAAAATAATAATCTATAATAGAGTGAAGTCTCCACAATAAAGGGGGAGGAAAAAAGCAAACAAAACACACAGAAGCCAGATAAAGAGGAAAAAAGAAGTTTCAGCAATGTAGAAAATTATTATTTTTCCATTTCAAGACACAATGCAGTTTAAGTCAAATGAGGATGTGACAACATTTGCAAATCAAGATATTAATAAAATAATGTACTTTCTGTAAGTTAGTGATACCAGGAAGTGTCCTTCAAAATAAACAAAAACAAAAACACTACACAACTTAAAAACAGCTGATCCTAATAACCACATAAGATGCATCTAATCTTTCTAATATTTCTAATACTCCTGAAAATATTAATTTTAAGATAATTATTTTAAATTTTAAGATATTAATTTTAAGACTTTCAATTGGCAAGTTACATACCTGTATAGCTTTTAGCAAATATATATTGTATATCCTACTGATCATATAGGTAATCTTTAAAATTTTGAAAGTTACCACAGCGATCTTTTAGTTTTCTTTAACTCAACATTTCCCAAAAGTATTTTGCCATTTAATCCATCCCGTCTGAATAGCATATTAACTTCCTAAGAAACATCTAATTTAAAAAAGGACACTGGCTATTCAATTTTAAATTTTAAACGACATGAATCTTCATTTTTATAAATTTAAATTTGAAATTACCAGAAAGGAAAGGCAATAGGAACTATTTATTGATATAATTTGGAATTCCTTTCCCTTGCTCTTTTATTAGGAAAGGCATGCGAACATGCATTACTCCATTATGCAAAATTTTGACAATTCCAATGTTATTGCATATTCCATCAAGAAAAAAATAAAACACAGCAACAATAAGAAAAAAATAAAATTAGAGTCAGCTCCACTATCAAGTGATAGCTTCTGCTTTTTTTTTTTTTTAAACCCCATTACCTCTTGCACGTCTATTTTACTTAGCTTTTAGTGGGTATTTGTTGGTTAGTTCACACACTACGCACAGTTATTAATAAAATACGCATGGTGATCTTGTTCTTCTAAGCTATTTCAAGGGAGTTGACTCAGAGCTATCAAGACATTTTTCTACCATAAATTTTGCATTGTCAGTAGACAAATTTATTTACCGAGTGTTTGCTTGAGACTCAATTACATGCATATGATGTAACAAAATCCCATCAGAGGATAACCACAGTTAAAGTAATTTTAAGAGATTCTCAGATATTCTTCTTCCTGCCAAGTAAGTACTGTTTTCTTTTGAAATTACAGCTAACCTAAAGTGATATCAGATTTAAGACTGTACAGAATCAATTGTTAGAATTAATCTCTTCTCCACTGGCAAAATTATTTGCCTAGATTCAAAATGACAGGCTATTTCTTCTAAAACTGCACTTAATTTTTAGCACATTTTCCAATACAACTTTTCTCCTCTATCTTACTGGTACCTTGCAATTCTAGAATATGTTGCTGAACTTGACTTGTGTATTCATTTACAGATTATAATATTTAGAAACCCCTGTTGATATAAATCAGATATTTGGAACATGACCAGACAAATGATATTCACTAGTAGTAGGGTCAGCATTTTTTGGTCATCCTAAAAGTCCTTGGACCCAATCCACTGACTGCACCTTAAACTACTGCCCTCCAAAAATGTGTTTTTGTCACTCAGATCTTATGCTTTAGCAGGGGTTTGCCTCGCATAAAAAGATCACTGCCTCACACCCATAGTAACTCTGGTTGTTGCTTTATTTGCTGGAACTAGAGATATTATAAGATATCTGGACAGGCAGAATGCTAATTGATACCTAGGAGGTAGGCATAGGAGAGCAAGTCTCACTCTTTGACTGGCTTATTTACCTAGTTCTTTAACTAGAGCACAAATTCCTAAATATACCTCGTTCCTTAACTAGACCATAAATTTCTAAGGGTAAAAACCCTATTCCATTCACCTCTATACTAAATCAGCAATATGCCTGACTTAGTATGTGAATTGATGAATGAAATAATTTCACTTTAGTATGATCTGAACTATTGCAGTGCCTTGGGAATGAAGACTATGGTTAAGGAAGAAACGATGGTAATGTATTGTGCCTTAAAATCAATGTTAATCATTCCTTATTAAAATTTCGCAGATGCCTTAGTCTCATTTGGGTTTTACTGAGGTAAATGGTGCTGTTATTTATAATACGTATATCATAGCTCTGGATGTCTATGAATAGGAAAGAATCTATGGCTATAGCTAAATAAAGCAATGTAAACTAGCAAAAGAAAAGAAAGAAAAAAAGGAAAGAAGGAAAGAAGGAAGGAGGGAGGAAGGGAAGGAAGAGGAAGGAAGGAGGGAAGGAGGGAAGGAAGGAAGGAGGGAGGAAGAAAGGAAAGAAGGGGAGGGAGGGAGGAGAAATTAAAAAGAAAGGAAAGGAGGGAGGGAGGGGAAGGTAAGGAGGAAGGAAGGAGGGGAGGGAGGGAGGGGAAAAAAGAAAAAATAATAATTGGTTCATTTGATTTGCCAAAGTGCATGTTAAGAACCAGTCTTTATATTTTGAGTTTGCACGTTTTTATTTTGCTGATCCCCTAGCTAGGCTGGTTGAATAGTGAGTGCTCCCTTAGAGGGTTTATCAGTCCGGAACTCCGTGTTAGCCACCTAACATTCAAGGTCTACTACTCTCTCACTTTGTACCTTTTTGCCTCAGCTTCTAATATTTGTAATAACTTATTTGTTCTGATTGACTTTGTCTGCAAATTCTAGTGCCTACCACCTAGGGCATGAAGGTAGACAGAAAGACAATAGGTGAGCGTAAGTCTCATCTTACGTCTATAAAAATTTATCCACAGCTGTATTAATAATCTCTGAATGCTTAATGAACACTCTAAAAGTGTATGTATATTATATTTTTACCCTGGAAAGCGTGCCCATACTTCTTTACTATCTATCCTTGCAATGAAATCAGTGACTGGTCTCAAACAATTCAGAAGCATTTTACCTTACTGTCTGTACTATCACTGTCATGTGCTCCCAAAGAACTTTTATTTTTCCCTTTTTAAAAATCACCACCTGACCAAATTCTAGGCTCTAATCTTATGTCTATAAAAATGTATCCACAGCTGTATTAATAATCTCTGAATGCCTAAAGCACTTGATATTTACCCATAAGATTTTACAATGTTCATAGATTTTTGTATAGACATCTCTCCAATTAGATATCAGGTTTTGTATTTATTTTTTAAAAACTCGTTCTTTCTCATAAAGGGGGCCACAGTGAACCAAAAAATAACCAGAAGTTACAGTCAATACTGTTTATAAATTTTAAGAGCTAGTAAAATAGTAATTTTTTGCTGTTACAGCACAGTATTAATTTGTACCAATTATTAGGTGTATAGAAACTAGCACTTTCACCTATAAAATTGATTGGGTTCATAGAAGAAAAAGATGTATCATCTATAAAGAAAATATCTGGGAACACATATTTACAAATCTTCATGGGAGAACAAAACAGCCTAAAGAATACATCCATATTTGAACTAGAAGAACTTGAGGATCTCACAGTTTCATTCAAGGTTTGGAAACAGAGTCAAAAGTGAACATATTCCCATTTTCACAGATTTAGCAAGGCTTTATGGTTCAAAAAATGTTAATAATTACTTTAAACAATGCTTCCTTGGAACAGTCCCATTACTAACCCACTGAAAATGCATGTGGCTTCCTATCAGCTGGAGGTAAACCCTCCTAGTGAACTGTGAAAACCACAAGTTATGTATGTGTAGTGTGTAGGCAGCTAGGGGAAAAGAAGACATAATGTTAATGAAATTCACAAATATATTATAAATCAAAACTCTGAATTTATTATGGCTTTATGCTAATCCATTACTTTATGGTCTTGAGTTAGTAAGAAAGCAGGCAGGCAGGCAGGCAGTAAGGAAAGAATGAAGGAAGGAGAGAAGAAACCAAGGAACCAAGTAATGAAGGAAGTCTTTGTACAATAGATATTATTGCAGGTATAAAAATAGTATACTTACCATAATTTCTTCTGCTTACTTTTAAAAATAAATGTTCATTTCTTGAGTAGTCAAGAACTCTTGCATGTAAAATCCACAGGTGAAAACTGAACCAGTGTTGGTACATCAGTTTCCTACAGTTGACACAGCCCACAGAATTAATTAGATGTAGTTAATTAGATGTCCTTGACAGTTTTGCACGCAAAGTGATTCTGTAAACTAATATTTCCTGATTGATTGTCTGCATTGATGGACTTAAGTGAATACCTCACCACTTTCTCATCAAAGTGGAAAACAAATTTTCACAACCAGTGTAGTCAAGGCTGCATGAAGGAGTAATCATTTACCTAAAATTAATATCTAGTGTATATTTATTTAAGAAATGTGACTATCAAATCCTGTAACATATCTCGGGGATCATTAAGTGTCACAGAATGAATATAAAAAGCCCTTAAATTTCTCTCTATTTCGTGAAGCACATGTGAAAATAGATTATTTGAATTTCTATTTTGAAACTGTCATAAACATAGAGAAAATCTGCATGAAACGTACAAAGAATATTTTTTCTCAACCATTATGTTAGAACATAAGTTACTAACACAACGTTCCATCATCCTTAAATATCTAAGGATGTATTTTCTGTAAACATATGCTTCCTTCTATACAGCCATTGAAATGAGAAAATTAATGTTGACGCATTAGTACCATCTACTCGGCAGCCACTGTTCAGTTGTTCTAATAAACATTCTTTAAGGAAAAAATAGCCCATGATCATGTGTTGCATTTAGTTGCCATTATCTTTAGTCGTCTTCAATCTTTTTGTGACTTTCATTACCTTAATAGTTTTTAGAATTACAGGAAAATTCTTTGGTAGAATGTCCCTCAATTTGGCTTTCTGCTATCTTCATGAAGAAATTCGGATTCTGCCCCTAAGGTATAAAATTGATATGTTCTAATTTTATCCAATCATTTAGCAGACCATTTCATTTTTTTTCTATTATTGATAAAGTTAATTTTGATCACTTGGTTCAGGTAGGATCTGTAGATTTCTCCACTGTGAAGTTATTCTTTCCTTCCACCTTTTTAATAATAAGTAACTTAAAAGACTACTCTGTAGCAGTTTGTAAATGTCATTCTTTGTCTTTTTGAAAATTTATTCATTTATTTATGTCAATATGGAGTCATAGATTATTATACTCAATGAGTTATAACCTGTTGTTATCATTATTTATTTTGATGCTCAAACCTGCTAAGATTTGGCTGCTGATAGCTTCTTTAAGCTAGATTCTGTATCCTTTATAATGTTGCCATCATTGTTTAGGTGTTTCCTGGCCTTCTAGCACAAAAAGATGTTCCAGGCTCATACTTTCTTTGTTCCAGCCCCCAAAATAAGCATTTCTCCATGAAGCTCTGGTTCTTTTGAGAATGACATTTGGAATCTAAGGTCTGGGTGCTAGGTGTGCTGATGTTCCTAGGCCCAGAAGACAAAGCTAGCAAATATATGGCATGTGCATCTGTGTGTATACACACATTATTATGCACATCATTTAGACATGTATATTTGTGCATATATTTACACACGTTTATATCTATATAGACACATTTATACAAATTTACATCTATATTTTAGATAGGTAGGTAGGTAGGTAGGTAGATAAAATTCTACATTTACACTGATATCAGCATACCAAATTCAACACCACAGGTTAATTGTAGTTTTACACCTTTCCATATTTGTAACTTGCCTTCTTTGACGGTGAGTCCATTGGCCTCAACTATTTTACCTGTTTGAGCTCTAACCTCCTATGTGTAACCCGTCATCTTTGACTGCCTGTGTTCTACCCAACCCCCTACCCACTCCGGAGATTCCATTTCCACTCTGAACCCAGCACCCATCCTGAGTCCCCACTGTCACTTCCCTCTCACACAGATGCTCTTCTCACTCTACCCGGGCACCGGCACCTTGCACTAGGCTGTTGCCATTGCCACCAAAGGTGTGACCCTCCTCACCTTTGTTCTGTCTGCCTGCCTCAGCTGGTACTCTCTTTACCCTGCTCGGGCTCCAATGCTCCAGGCCGAAGCATTAACGCTACTGCCTCCATCCTGCTTGGTTGTGGGAGTCCTTCCACTCCCACATGCATACATACTTCGCTCAGTCCACCTGGTGGCTTGTAGCCTGATTTATTCAGGAAGGAAAGTGAAGGAAAGACAAAAGAAAATAAGAAAAAAAAAGAAGAAAAGATATCAAGGAAAGGAGAAAGAAGAGAAAAGAAAATGACAGTAGATTTTTGAAAGCATACCACCAATGTATGCTTAAAAGCAAAGCAAAACAAAATAAATATGCCTGGCAATAGCTCTCACTGCTTTAAAATTCCTAAAATCTCATACATTACTGGAGTCAGCGTTTTCTATTATATTGAGCAGTAGGGCCAATGAACATTTGTAAATAGATTTAGAGGATCAAGAACCACCCAGAAAGGAGAAACAAAGGTTTTCGACAGGATGTTCATCTCTAGGTTCTGCTTTGGTTCAATTCAAGAAGCACTAAATAATCATTTATACATGAGACAAGTCTTCAGCAGCATGCATTAAAATTAATTTGTAAGAGATAAGTTGTAGATAGAAAAAGCGATATTACCAGAGTTATCAATGGATCGCACTTGGAATTTAAGGCAGGTTGAAACAGTATGGTAGTTAAGAATATAGACTCTGGAGACAAAAGCATTAGTTTAAATCTTGGTTCAGATACTGACTTTATGAATGATAAATTAGCATCTCGATTTCAATTTTCTTCCCTACAAAATGGGGATAATAGTAACTACCTCATCAGGTTGTTTTGAGGATTACATTAAATAAATTTCTACCCAATCAAAGAGATACACTATTGACTATGTAAGTGCTTATTGTTATTACTGAGATGGGGTGGGGATAGTGGCCACTTGCTAAGAGTCTGTGAGTTTTAGAAAGGGAAGCCTGTCAGCCTAAAAGGAGAAGCAGTCTGAACAGGAATAAACATTTCTCAGAAGACTCGATCTGTGAGTCTAGATAAACCAAAGCCCGGAAGCTAGGTCAGAAGAAAAGCTGTGTTCAGCAAATTTATATGGGAAAGTTGAAATGGCATTAAAAAAAAATGGAGACAAATTTTATTGCCGTCTGCTTATGGAGGTAAAGAATTGAAAAGTCAAGAGGGAGTTTTATGCTGGGTTTACCAGGATAAGCATATTAAAGGCATTTGGAACTATATTTTCTAACATTGAATAAACTAATTATCAGCACTTATGATCCAGTCAAGTAGCTTTGTGATACTTTTCTTGCACAAAATTACTCCTATTTTTACTTTCTAATTCCAAAGTGATGTGTCACCTAATGTTTTAGGTTTCAAGTCAAAACAGAGGAAAACAATATCCCGATTTCTCAATATTATACCTGATAAGAAAGAATTTTTATGGCTTCTGCCTTCCTCCTCCCCTGACCAAAGAAATAATTCCGTGGAGTTCAGAATGGTAGAAACATAATGTGGAGAGAAATTGTTGGACTTATTCAGAATCTGATTCACTGTTTCACTTATGTGTGTCACTTTGAGTAAATCAGGTCTGAGTTACATTTTAGCAATTTCATCTACTACATAAGGTTCTCTGAGAGGAACAGAGGTAAAATATCTCTGACATTGCACAATGTCTGGCCCATATTAAGTAATGAGGCATAACACTGAGGCAGAAGTAATGTCTTCTATAAAAAATGACATTGATTTTCAAGAACCATACCTCGAAACCCACACAAAATATATCAGACCATTGAAGAGTTAATACTTTTGTGCAATTTGCCTACAGGAAGAGAACACTCGGATTAACTGTTTAGTTAAGTTACGTGTGTTACTCTCCCAATTATTAATGCTTTATTTGATTTCTATGTTTTATTCTTTCTGGACTATTGAGTCTCCACTTCTAAAGCTAAACTGTATGGATTTTCAAAGGTGGCTAGCAAGACCATCATTAGCAGAAAAGCCTGCAATGTAAAAGCTGTATGCATTGTGAAGCCTTTTAAGGGTTGATACTCCATATACATTTATTTTTGAATTTCAAGAGACGGACAAAATATATTTAATTCAAAGACAGTCACAGTGGAGCAAAAATACCATCTAAACCAAAAAGATGATTTAGGTTTTCTGAGGGGAAAAAAAATATTACCCAAGAGGTTGACCTTTTCCATTAATTTCTACTAGGATTCAGGCTGTAATTTACCAAGAGTCCAAATATGCAATAATGGTATATCTAGCAGCAATAAGATTTCTTGCAAGTAATCTTTGTTTGCAAGCCGTATGGCTAGCATCCAGATTGCTACAAACCAAAGTGTTAAACACAACTGAGAAAATTACAGATCACACCAAGTAGGACATTCTCAGGTGGGACTGAATGTGTCTTTGCTTCAGAGTGGCGAGAGACAACTAAGGCCAACATTCTGTGATCCCCATATTCCTCAGCTGCTTTCTAATGTCCACCAGAGAATAAAGTCTCTTCTCTGAAGGCATCTGTAGTTGCCCTTCATGGAGTAACAAATGAACAAATGATTTGTACTGTATATATTGAAAATATAGCTAGTTACTGAATACATAATGAGGACTAAAATAGGCCAATCTCTATTGAAACAGGGACCCTTAGGTTGAAACTTATAACTGAATATACAAAAGATTTTCTCACAAATTTAAAAAATTCCATTCTGTGTGATAACATCCACTAGTACTAAAAATTCTCACTACATTATTGAACTTTTGCTATCCATGAATAGATGGATCAATAATATTCTACTTAAAGACACATACTGCATTAATCAATTTTGCTACTGTTAGAGTGGCGCAAATGTAATTGCAAACATAATTTGCCATTAATGGCAAAAACCACAACAATTTTTGCACCAACCCAATATACTAAGCAATTTCACTATTCCAAGGGATTACAATATCAGACATTGATTTCTTTTTATATTAATTACATGTTGGTGGCTGTAACTCAGCTGCTCCCAGTCTTTTCATTCCACAATCCAAAAGCAGACCCTTGTCATGTCTTTATGCCATGGGAATATTTTGGAACAAAACAGCATAGAAAGATGAGCAAGTGCATTGGTGGAAAACATAATACTTTTTAAAGCTCCCGCTGAGATGTGGCACATGTCTTGTTCATGCTTCATTGGCTAAAGCCAGTCAGTTGGACAAATGCAACAACATCATGGAGGTAGCGAGTACTCCACTGAAGATGCTGCAAGTCACAAGGCAAAAGCTGGAAACGTATAAGCCTTTTGACAAAGAAGTGGAAAACAATAATTTAGAACACATAATCGAGACATATTCTTTAAGTACCATTGGTGTCAACCTTGCCAAAAGTCATCATTTGTCATAATCACAATGGATAAGCAGTTTGAGATAAGTTTTTATATTGTGATCAGATTGTTGGTGTAGAAAAGAAAAAATCAGCTAATCAAATATACGAAGATAGAATTATTCCAGTATATAAATATAAGTAAATAATTATTTATATAACTTATATAAATATTACTTTATATTATGGTAAAATTTGTATTACTTACATAAGTAAATAATTATAGGGTTAAAAAAAGTTGAAATAATATAAGTGAAACTCCAAAATACTTGATATAGAGTACCATGTATATCAATAAATTTAATTTTCTACCTGGTTTCTTACCAACAATCAGTTAAATAAAAATTTCTAATCTTCAAAATGTTCAGTATAAATCTGACATGTAGGACGTAACAAATGAAATACTTGAATACATTTTATTGGGCTGTAACAGTGGAGATAAAGCCTGAAATAATATAATGTCTTAAAAATTCTTAAATGCAGCCTTTCATGTTTTTTCTTACACAAGAGAATAATGAAAAAAAAAAAAGGAGCAATGGAACATGTAACACTAAAGGCTAGATAGAGTAGTTTTATGTCATATGATCTAATTTTTTTAAGTAAAGGATTTAAATTCCTAGTCAATAATATTTAAAACTGCATTCAGCATATTATTATTACTAAAGGGTTCAATAAATAAATATTGCACAACAGTATTGATTTTTGACATCTGTTTTTTACTTCTGTAGCTTCATAAAAATTATTTTCTAAACTTTATTTTCAAAAAAGAATTCTTAGCAAGATTTATTTAGAACATAGCATTTTTAAATGTCTAAACAGAAACACTAAGCTCTGTTCAATTGGTCACATTATTAACTGTTTGGTGCACTTATTTTACTTCATACATCCACTTTATGTTTTCAAACTTCTGTGGAAAAGAATTAATATAGAGATTAGGGGGAAAAAATCTGTTCCCAAAAGAGATGAGTTAAATTTCTATGCAAAGAATTGCATTGTACTTCATGAAAGATGGTGATCGAGATGGATGCAAAGTTCACGTTAGCTTGACCAAACTACAGACAGCCTTCCACAGACCTGTAAGCTCCTCACCTCTCTTGTCCTAGAGCATATTCGCTTTAGAAAACCTGCACTTGTAAATCCTGCCCCTTTAAGGTGTAAATCTTCTCCCAAACTCTTACCAATTGTAATACCTAGGAATGGCCTCCAAGATCAATGAGCCATTACTTTGAAATGTAGTCACCAAGAAAGATAAAACCTCCATGTCTTTATGAAAGGCTAGAATTCTAACTTTGATAAGTATCAGTTAGCAAACATAGATAGTCCAATAGCCTTGACCAACTTTCATTCCTTAAAGTCCTCCAGCACGTGTCCGCTAGCTCATCCCAGTTTTTAAAACTCTCCAGGCTTTTGCTTCAGAAGAGTTGAGTTTAATTTCTTTTCCGTATTGAAATCATCTTCACCTATTTCAGTAGTCTTGGATAAAGCCTTCCATGCTTATTTTACTCCCTCTGGTGCATGTTTTCTTTGACAACAGAAATAACTCCTCCCTAGATTCATTTACATACAGCACTAATTAAAGGAAAGAAAATATATTAAAGCATTTCTTGAAGGTTTTAATTTCTAGAATGGGGAAACACAAAGCAAAATGACTTTTAAGATCTTTGGTTATTTCAGTAGGTGATACTTGCTTCATAGTTTTAACCCATTGATAGGGCCTTTACTTTACATGCCCCAAAAAACAAACTTTGAAAGTGACATCATTTGCTCAAGAGTAACTCAAACTACACAAAGCAGCCAAAGAAAATTGAATTTATTTATAGCCATCCAAATGCTGTTTCACTGAATTGGTGTGTGACAGAAATAATACTAAGACGTAAATCCATTTTCCAATTTAGAAGGACAAGGCTTCTGTGATGAAATGGAGTGCAGAGAGCAGCATTATCATAGATTATCATTGAAATATATTTCCCTGGTGATTTTGCCCAAAAAAGTATGAAATTGAGATAGAAAATAAAACAGGTGATGCTGTAGGCAGACGGTTGGTGAGTATGCATCATCCGAAATGTATGACTTGCTTAACACGCCCTTGGTTTTCTGACTGATGAAATTCAGATTATGTCTTTGAAAATCCCACAATGAAGGTGATAATGGTCTGAGTGCATGAGAGACTCACTTAAACTTTATTGTTCCATCTATAAGCAAGATAGGATGCAATAAGTACATAGAGACAGTTAGGGTCCTGCTACTATTGGTCTAACTAATGGTCCTATAGGTGAGAGGGAACAGAGTGGGAGGTGAGCAGAGCTTTCTCACGTCTATAGGAAAATTGCAAACTCGGTGAGACTATGTAGATTGCTTTGAGGTTGTTGAGGAACCCACTGGGGTTAAAGAGATATGCGTATTACCCGCATTGTCTTTGTGTGTTCAAAGCATAAATAAATAAATAATATTTCTGAATTATATATACAACTTTTAAAAGGTATCTAACTTTTGACTGTTTTTTTTTTTTAGCTTTTCAAAAATGGAAGATATCAAGTTTAAGATCCCAGTGTAGTGTTATTCTCAGTAAAAAGAGGAACTACAGATGTAGAATAATGTGGTGTATCAGTCTTCTAGTGCTGATAAATTCAAAACGGAAAACTCCATTTAAAAAATCTGTCTTCATTTATGTCTCAATCTACTTCTCTTTTCTCCTATTAAATGTCTAATATGTACTTATCATCACATAGAATATAGATATTTAGTAACCCTCACAGTTTCTGACACCTAACATATACATACACATACAAACAGAACTTACAGCTCAACCCAAAATTTATTTTCACTTTCTTTCTTCTGATGGACAAATATAATTAGATACTGGGTCTCAGATAATATTTCGCTCATCTTCAGAAAAATGGTGTAACAGAATGAGAGCGGATATGTGAGGGGAACCTTGATTCATTCTATAGAAGCAAAGCAGCGGTGTTTCTTGCCACATGGAAGTTCTTTAGCTGTGAACACAAGCACTGGGTAAAGTCTCTCTGGGAAAACACCGATACCAAGTTTTAGATCTTCCCATTTTGCATAAGAAAACTTAGATCATTTCTAACAAAAGAAAGAAAACAAGAATATAAAATACTTTAGTCTTTATATGTTGCATTGGTTCACAATAATTAAAATATTCGTTATTAAATATTTATTTTAGGAGAGCTGAGGATGACACACTTTTTAGGTACCTTAAATAAAAAGAAAAATCGTGATCAAGTTATTATCTTTACTATATAAAAATGAGTATGTTATCTCAAGAGATTAAAATAGTAATTGCGATATTTCTACAAAACTTGACTATTGCAAATCTCTCTTCTTTGTTTCTATTTTTCTTTATAAGGCTCATATCTTCTTGAAATTCATCTCCACAAAGTTGAAGAAATTAGTGAGAGAAATCACCTAAGGCAATGTTAAGGAGAAAATAGAGGAAGTACATTTTAAAAACCAAAACAAATGTAGGGTGCAGTGGCTCACACCTGTAATCCCAGCATTTTGGGAGGCCAAGACAGGAAGATCTCTTGAGCCCAGTAGTTCGAGATCAGCCTAGAAAAAAATAGAATTAATATTTCTTCACATCCTCACCAAGACTTGTTATGCATGTTTTAGATGACAGCCAGGTTAGTTAGTATGAAGTGTATCCCATTGTGGTTTTCAATTTATTTCCCTAATGACTAACAATCTCAAGCATCTTTTCATGAGCTTAGGGACCATTTGTTAATTTTCTTTGGAGAAACATTTCTTCAGATCATGTGCACATTTTGTAAATGGCTTATATATCTTTTAATTGTTGAGTTTTTATACATTCCAGCTGTTCTTATAAATTCTGAATACTCGTCTCTTTTCAAGTATATGATTGGTAAATATTTTCTCCCATTCTTTCTGTTTCCTTTTCGTTTTCTCCATGACGTCCTTTGAAGCACAAAAGTTTTTGATTTGTTGGCATTTAACGTATCTATTTATATTGTTGCTTTTGCTTTTTGTGTCATATTTCATATAATTTCTAACTAAAGATCATGAGGATTTGCTCCTGTTCTTCTTGAATGAGATATGTAGGTTTAGCTCTTACATTTAGGTCTATCATCTATTTCCAGTATTTTTTTGAGATAACAGGCACAAATGTATTCTTTTCCATGAAGGTAAACAGTCATTCTATATCACTCGTTGAAAATACTATTCTTCCCCCACTGAATTGTCTTAACACACTTGTCAAAAATCAATTAACCAGTCAATGTGGGAGTTTGCTTCTATACATCCAATTGTACTTCATGAATCCATATGTCTATTCCTATTCTAGTGCCATACTATCTTGATAACTTTATCTTTGAAGTTTGAAATCAGAAACTTATAATCATTTAACTCTGTCTTTTTAAAAGATTGTTTAGACTAATACTTTTCTTTTACATTTTTACATAATTTTAAGATAAACTTGTCAATTTCTTAATGCCCACAGGTAAGCATTTTAGAAGGTTGTATTGAATCTGTAGATTATTTTGAGTATTGCCATATTAACAATATTAAGTCTTACCATCCACAAGCAGGAGGCATCTTTCAATTTAGGATTTCTTTCAACTATGTTTAATAGAATTAGAGTGCAAGTTTTCCACTTTTTTAGTTAAATTTATTCTTAGGTTTTTTTTTTTTATGCTGCTTTACGTGGAATTGTTTTCCCAAGTCCATTTATGCATAGTTGATTGCCAGTATGAAAAAATGCAATGAATTTTTGTGCTTTGATCTTGTACCCTGCAATATTGCTGAATTCATATTAGGTAGAGTAGTACTTGGTGAATTCCTTAGAATTCTGCAAACGTAAATAGCTTTATTTCTTGCTTTTCAATATGGATGCCTTCTACTTCTTTTTCTTGCCAAATTGCACTAGCTAGAATTTCCAGTACTATGTTGGACAGAAATAGCTATGGCAGACAGTCTTGTCTTATTCTTCATCTAAAGGTGAATGCTTTCAGCTTTTCAGTAGTAAGTGCTGTACTTGCTGTGGTTTTCATAGATTTCATTTATCAGGTTGAGAAGGTTTCCTTTTATTCTAGCTTTATTTGCTTATGTTTTAATAAAAAAAGTTGAGTTTCTTTGACAAGACACTTTTTCTGTGTCTGTTGAGATTTTTTCCCCCTTTATTCTATAGACCTGGTATATACATATTAATGAATTTTTGAATGTTAAACTACCCTTGTATTCCTGAGCTAAATTTCAATTGGTGGTAATATTATCATTTTTTCTATATTATTGGACTCAGTATGCTAGTATTTTGTTGAGGATTTTTGCATATGTAAATATAAGGTCTATACGGTTCTTTTCTTGTAATTTTTTTTGGGGTTGTTGTATCAGAGTGGTATTGGCTTTATGAAATGAATTATGATACATTTTCTTGTCTTATATTTCAGAAGAGTTTGTCAAGAATTGTCATTAATTATTCTTAGAATATTTGTTAAAATTTATCACTGAAGCTACCTGGTTCTGAGATTTCCTTTGTAGAAAGATTTTAATTACTAATTCAATGCCTTACATGTTGTAGGCATTTTTAGATTTTTGTTGTCTTTTTCAGTCAGTTTTGGCATTTGCATATTTCTCAGGATATAAAAATATATATAAGTTATCTAATGCATTGGCATATAATTGTTCAGAATATTCCTTTTTAATCCTGATCGTGACTAGGTTATTAATAATGATGTCTCCAATTTCATTCCTGACTATAATAATGAGACTCTTTCTTTTGTTCTGCCTAGCTAAAGGTGTATAAACCGTGTTGACCTTTTCAAGACAGCAACTTTTGATTTTGTTTCCTCTTGCATTGCTTTTCTATACCATAAATTATTAACTTCTGCTGTATTTTCTTTTTTTCTGTTTGCTCTAGGTTTCGTTTGTTCTTTTTCTAGTATATTGATATAGACAGTTAACTTTTTGATTGCATTTTTTTAAAAAACAAATTATAGGCATTAATTCTACAGATTTCCTCTAAAAACTATTTCCGTTGTATCTCATAAAAGTGACATGTTTCATTTGATTTTCGTGCTACTCATATCATATTCTAATTTTTCTTCGGGTTTTGTTGTTTATTCATTAATTATACACATTATGTTGTTAAATTTCTACATATTTGCTAACCTCCCAAATTTCCTTCTGTTGTTGATTTATAATTCGATAGAAATTAGAACAGTGGAAGTAATTCCGGAACATACTATGTATGATTGTGATTCCTTTAAATTTATTTGGGCTTGCATTGCGGGTTAACTTATGGTGTATCCTGGAGAATGTTTCATAAGCACTTGATGAGAAACTGTATACACTCTTCTTGGTGGAATGTTCTGTAGAAGTCTTCCAAGTCTAGTTAGTTTATGCTGTTGTTCAAATGTTTATTTCTTTGTTGATCTTAAACTTAGTGGCTCTTTCTATGTTTGAAAGTGTGTTATTAAAGCCTCCAACTAATTTTGTTGAATTGTCTCTTTTTCCCTTTAATTATGTCAGAGTAGACTACATGAATTATGGACTTTTCAGGTGAATATAGAATTATTTTATTTCCAGATTTCCTGATAAGTGTATCATTATAAAGTGTTACCTTTTTGTAGAAACATTTTTATCTTAAAGTCCATTTGGCTGATATTCCTTGTTTGCTTTTTGTATGATACATAGTTTTCTATCCTTTTGTTTTTAGCCTATTTATATCTTTAAATCTAATGTGTATCTCCATATATTTTGAATCTTTTTAAAAAAAATCAGTTTTCCAATCTCTACCTTCTGATTAAATGGTTTCATATGTTCACTGTATTAATTTGTTCTCATATTGCTTATAAAGACATACCCAAGACTGGGTAATTTATAAAGGAAAGAGGTTTGACTGACAGTTAAACATGGCTGGGGAGGCATGACAATCATGATGGAAAGCAAAGAGAAGCAAGTCATGTCTTACATGGTGGCAGGCAAGAGAGCTTGTGCAGGGGAACTCCCCTTTATAAAACCATCAGATCTCATAAGACTTACTATCATGAGAAAAGCACAAGAAAGACCTATCCCCATGATTCAGTTACCTCCTACCAGGTCCATCCAGTGACATGTGGGAATTATGAGAGCTAAAATTCAAGATGAGATTTGAGTTGGGGAACAGCCAAACTATATCATGCACAATTAGTGTTCTTATTGATATAGTTGATTCTGTCTGCCATTTAAGTTTTGGTTTTCTGTATATCTCATGTATGTTTTATTCCTCTGTTTCTCTTTTAATCTCTTTCTTTTTCATTTGGTGAATCCAATGTGACCTTTTTTTTTTTAGCCACTCTAAAGTTAGTTGGGTTGTGTTCTGCCTAACCCTGTTGAGTAGATGATTATGGTTCTATTACAATTACTTATTTAGGTCCAAGAGTTTGCTAACCGAAATTTTCAACAGAATATATATAAATTCCTAAGAATTGAATAAAAAATGTATGATTCAGAATGTCACTATTCAAAAGCCCATTTTATACAAGATTTTACATACAGTGCATTACACACTCAACAATAAGGTATGGTGTTGGTGAACTATTCAGTAGTTTCCTCATTGTCTTTTTCTTTTTCTTTTTTTTTTTTTAATTTTGAGATGGCGTCTCACTCTGTCACCTAGGCTGTTGTGCAGTGGCACAAACTAGGCTCACTGCAACCTCCACTTCCCTGGTTCAAGCAATTCTCATGTCTTAGCCTCTCTTGTAGCTGGGACTACAGGCACAAGCCACCATAGCTGGCCAGTTTTTTATATTTTTAGTAGGGACAGGGTTTCACCATGATGGCCAAGCTGGTCTGAAACTCCTAAGCTCAAGTGATCTGTCTGCCTTGGTCTCCCACAGTGCTGGCATGACAGGTGCGAGCCATCACACCCGGCCAGTACTTTCCTCATTGTCGTAGAGTGCATCTTAAAAGAATAAATTACATTAAAGTAATGTCTAGTAATGATAGTGGTTATAATTTTTATTTATTACAGTACTTAGCATATCCTATGCACAATAAGAAAAAATTTCCTCTGGGTCGAATTAGTTGATTACATCTTGCATTAAAATTAATTTAGAGTGATGTATTAATTATAGTTTGATTCTATGAATATTTACCTTGTCCCTGATACTACAGTTTGATATACTTGGATTTCAAAAATACATAGCCTCATTGTTATTTGATTTTAAAAATAAAAATGCAAACAGTTCATCAGAATTTAAAAAATTGAATTTTCCAGCATTTTATTCTTATACATGCAAAAAGTGTGCAAACACTACCCAAATATAAACATATCAGCAGCCTATCATTTCTAAGGTCACACGTTTCTCCTTTTCTCAGTTACATATACCAAACAGTTGGAAAATTAAGCTTTTTGGATTGCTATTGCCCCTACCATCTTAGCAATAAAATTATTATAAATTCACCTCTAATGGCAGTGAAATTGGTAAAACAAAATCATGTTAACCAGCTGTTATTTTTAAGTCAACATCTTTTTATAGGCTATGGAAATAAGCTGTCTTTTGAAATTTGATGAACAGCAGATACAGAGAAAGATAAAATACAATGAATTTCATTATGTGCTGTGAATTTTGAAAATTTTAACATTTTATGATGTATGCTTTTTATTAGTTTTTTCCTGCAGAAATACATTATTATTTTCAGATTTCCTGCTCAAAAATCATAAAAATATATTGTAATAAATAATATTCTGAGCAATTGAACAATGTGTCTGAACTTTTTAAAATGAATTTTCATAAAGTGTGATAGAAAATAGTTTTAAATGTTATTTAGTGAAATACAGACATTTAAAAATGTAGGTCCAGTAATTTTCTTGATAAACCTAGTTTTTGATATTTTATTTTTCTTTGAATATTATAAATGTAATCTTTCTACCACTACATTTATAACTGCTTATGGTCATATAAAAATGTTTTTAATTCTGTTTTAGATATGTTAACAGTCATCTTATTGAATGTTCTTAAGATTTGCAATAGGTTGTCTGTTGTTTTGATTGGATTTTCTAGGTGTGTAATGACATTGATACCAAACACAGGTACATTTTTTTTCCTTCTTTGAAAATATCTATTTTTTTTTTATTTTTATTTGATGTCTTCATAGATTGTCTAAAACTTCCTGAAGGAAATGTTAATCATAGTAGTAGAAATTCTCTTATCTTCTTCCTAATTTATTTTGGAACAATTTTATATTTTACCACAAATCAAGAATGTAGGTATTATGTTCATCAAGTGTTCTCATGTTCCTGTTTTACTTCAGGCTTTATTTTTTGTTATAAATAATTTTAGTTTTCACTACATAGTTTTTTGGGGTACCTGTCAAAGTGGAGATACACACACACACACACACACACACACACACACACACACATCTTGTTCCTTATTTATCTGTTGAATTTGCTTTATTGATATTTTTCTTGGATATTTTTCTTTCCATTTGGGAGATAATGGGTTTATTTTTTTTAAAATAATAACAAAGTATTTTTGATTTGTCAGTGAGGTATTTGGATTTTTAAAATATATAGACATCATTTTTTTTTTTCTGAAAATAATGATTCTTTTCTTTTTAACCCATATGCCCTTTCTGTCTTTTTTCTTGGATTCCTCCTTTGCTAGACCACCAGTAAAATATCAACAAATATTGATGACAGAAGTATTTTTCTCTAGTTCCTAATCAAAATGCTAGTAATGTTTCACCATTAATTTTATATATTTTGTTTTAAAATAAGTTTTTAATACATTTATTGTGGTAAAAGCATACATGATATTTACTATTTTAACCATTTTAAATATACAGTTCAGTGGTGTTGAGTACATTCACCATGTTGTGCAAGCATCACCACTGTCTATTTCTAGAACCTTTTCTTCCCCCTGTCAGAAACTCTGTGGATACTGAGTCTGAGCCGGAAATAACTTTCAGTGAAGAAGAGCAACCTGGACTGGTGTATGCTAGCTCTGTGCGAACTGTTACAGTAACAAGATAAGAAGCAAATGAATTTGATTGACAGGTTTGAGAAAATACCAGAGGAGAGGTGAAATAAGTTTTGTCTTTGAAACATGAGCAGATTAGCAATAGGTGAAGAAAACAGCAAAGCATTTGACAGGTCATAGAAGCATTAGAAACATAGTCCAAGAGGAACCGAAGCTTATGCTAAGTTCATGAAACTGGATGTAATCCAGTAAACAATGAGTGAGGAGAACAGATGAAACTGCAAGAAGTGAGATCTTAGAAACTTCTGAAAACCATGTTAGAGTTAGACTTTATTTTGTTACTCGCAGGAAGTTTTTTGGCTGTTTTTCGCCTGTTGCATGAGGTGAAAGTGCCTTTGTTTTTGGAGGCCATTATGGCAGCATTGTAGTGAGAGAAAAGAGACAGGTGGGCCCAATGTCACTATTGCGAAGCACTGATATCCGGCAATGGCAGTGGGAATGGGAAGAATGATGCAGAGGGTATTTGGTATTTTAGAATCAGACTCATTAGCACCTGGCAATCTCCCTCATCCCTCACAGTCCTTCACCGTCCCTCACTCACCTTTCTTTCTTACCTGCTTGGCCAGTCCTTTTTCAAACTGCTGCTCTCTTCATTCCTCTAGTCATTGAAGCCAAACCTCCCTACAGCCCAACGTTGATTGTACTATTCTCATACTTGAAAGTACTGATGTCTCTCCTCCATAACAGAGAAATATAATCTTTTTAAGTTGGCATTCAAGAGTCTTAATGATCTAACCCTATTACGTTTGCAGACCTGTCACATATCTAAATGTATCTTGTGTTTCAATAAAACTAGCCTCTAGCTCTCTCTAAAATTATTCTTTATTTTCTGCTTTGTGTCACTTTTGTTCCACTAAAGTCCTACTAATACTTAAAACCTCAACTCAAATATTACCTCTTTAATAAAGGTGCATCAAAAGCATTCTGTTAGGCATACACTCATCTAAATTCTCAGTGTTCTGCCCTTTTTGTTAGTGTAGATACAGTTTCCCATATAGAATTTCTATATGACATCTATGTCTTATTTCTTTTTTTTTTCTTTTTGAGACAGAGTCTTGCTTTGTCACTCAGGCTGACTTGAGTGCAGTGGTATGATCTTGGCTCACTGCAACCTCTGTGCCTCCCAGGTTCAACCGATTTTCCTGCCTCAGCCTCCCACATAGCTGGGACTACAGGCACACGCCACCATGCCTGGCTAATTTTTGTATTGGTTGTAGAGACGGGGTTTTGCTATATTTGTCAGGCTGGTCTTGAACTCCTGACCTCGTGATCCGCCCGATTCAGCCTCCCAAAGTGCTGGGATTACAGGCGTGAGCCACTGCTCCTGGCCCTATGTCTCCATTTCATAACCAAGTCTCTTATAGAATAGATGCTTACAAACATTTAACAAATTAAAGAATTAATACTTCTATTTGTGTTCCATTCTACTCAGAGTCTTGCTTTGTCACTCAGGCTGACTTGAGTGCAGTGGTATGATCTTGGCTCACAGACTTTTACAGTCGCCTAGAATGCCATGCCTGACCTGGGCTTCCTATATCTCCAAACTCGTCTTCCACAAATTACCTTTTTATTGGGCATCTGCACCAAGTTTGTGCCCCCATTAGAACTTTATATTCACTACTTCCTCTGTAGGAATGCTCAGTAACTAGGAAGATCCTCGCTACTCTTTTAATTATTCAGACCTTGGCTTCCTCAGTGAGGCCTTCCTTGACTGCCCCAATTACACTCAGTAACACCAGGTCCTTCTTTTCATTTTTTATTATCAGCATCTAAATTGTATTTTCAACTTTTATTAAAGTACCATTAATTTTTTCACTACCATTTCTGAAATCTAAGCTCTGTTAGAGCAGAAATTGTGTTTTCATGGTCACCTATGTACTTATTGGGTCTGTAACAGTTTTTATCCTCAGTACTCTATACATGTTTGTTGAATGAATTATGTGGATCATACCTTTCAAATTCTTCTTCTAACTAAATCTAAAATGCCTAGTAAGCTGGAAATGGGAATTTAAAAGGTGAGAATAATTTTCTCCTGACAAACTTAGTTCCTTCTAAACCTACTGTAGGTAATCAGTTGATCAAATTATTTTAGAGGAAAGTTTGTTTAAGGGTTCATGGCATATTCAATGGCCATAGTGATTGAATTAGACACTCCCAGTTGTACCAGCGATCTGAAATTCTCAAATTAATTATCTTTCCGTTTGAGAGAACATGGTACCATCACTTGAAGATTAGTCCCAGGAACTGGTTTTCAAGGCAGGTTTGACTTGCATACATTGACCAGGTACGGTGGCTCACACCTGTAATCCCAGCACTTTGGTAGGCCAAGGTGGGTGGATCACTTGAGCTGAGGAGTTCGAGATCAGCCTAGGCAACATGGTAAAGCCCCATCTTTACTAAAAATATGAAAATTAGCCAGGTGTGGTGGCATGCACCTGTAGTCCAGGAAAATCACGTGAACATGAGGTGGAGGTTGCAGTGAGCCCAGATCAGGCCACTGAACTCCAGCCTGGGCAACAGAGTGAGACTTCATTTGAATAAGTAAATAAATTACATTATATATAATACATTCCTGCAATACTGCTATTTCTTTCCCATTTCCAACTCTTATCCTTTTTGTCTGGTTTTAAACATAATTATTTTAAATGTTCTAAAAATTAATAAATCTTATCTACTTTTTATATTAGTTAGAACTAGTTAGGGTTATTACAAATCACATTCAAAGTTTGTTCACACTTAGATGATAATACCTGTGATCAGTGAATCTTAGAGCAAAAGGTGAGGAAAATCACATTATCTTTTTAACCCTTCTGGAAGTTTCCTCTGTGAAAGCAATAAGGAATTTTATTATTTATCCTTATCTATTTTAAACTGATGAAAATTCAGTATAAATCAGAGGGTGTCCAACTATCGCATTAACAACCCAAAGGTAATTCCACCTTTGGGTTGTTATTAATAGTTTTTAATCCTCAGTACTCTATACATGTTTGTTGAATGAATACGTGTACCACACCTTTCAAATTCTTCTTCTAACCAAATCTAAAATGCCTAGTAAGCTGGAAATGGGAATTTAAAAAGTGAGAATAATATTTTTCCTGACAAACATAGTTTCTTCTAAACCTACTGTAGGCGATCGGCTATTAATACTGTAGGGGATCAGCTATTAATACTTAAATGTTATTAATACTTAATAACAATAGGCGTATATCACTTTGCACACTGTCTTTTATTTAATTTTCATAACATCCAGTGAGTTTGTATTATAAACATTCATTTTAACATAAGAAAACTAAAGTCTTGTGAGGGTTAAAACAATTAAAAGGTTATTTGGCAATCTTTTAAAAGATAGTCTCTTGTTTAATTCCATATTCTTCATTGTTAAGCCACACTGCAATTTTATTACAACCATGTCAGTAAAAAGGAGTGTGACAACATTTTCAAAGGTCAGCCAGTGCTTCGCCACAGTTCTGGTTATTGGGAAATATTCTAAACATGCCAAAACTGATCTGCAAGATTATGCTCCAGGATTAGGACTCAAAATTTTTCATTATTCAAACACACATTTGTGTTAATACATAGTCTGTGCCTATGCTGTGATTTACATGCATTCCCTTGTAATTAATCCTTGACATAAGTCTATATAATTTTCATTAATTTCCAAATTTTACTCAGAGTACCACAACACCTCAATGTTAACTGGTAAGGAGCCTGGGATGTAAAGGAGGGAATCAGTGTATGCCACCTCACACTGAAATATACATCAACTCACATATATGCATACATACATATATACATATATATTTAAAATTGACACAAATGAAATTAAGATATTATCCATTTTACACAGATAAGCAAGAAACAGTCACAATAACATATACCTTCAACAAAGGGCCAAATAAAAGAAAAGCAGATAATAAATAATTGGGAGAAGGATAGGAGGTAATGCTGTACACTGGGGTGAACAGAGAAGTCCCCCTCTGTGTGTGGCAATTTAGCTGGGTCCAAAAAGGCCATTTCAGAAACAAGCATGGATGCAAAAGCAGTTGCAAAAAGTGGGGAATATACTAAGGTGATATCACATAGTTAGTTGCCCAAGGAAAGGCAATATCACAGCTAACTGACAAAGAGGAACTGCTTTGCCTTTTAATTCCTTTTGATCTTTTATTTTTTAGATGTTTTTCAATAAAAGAGATTCAGTATTTTTCTGATTTGACATTTATAAACTAAAATATAAATTTCATTTTAGGTTATTCGATATCATCCTTCCCCTGAAATACATCTTCTTACAGATTTTAAATAATAAAAACAAAACTGCATATTAGCATTGAATCACCAAGGTGTCCCACCTCAGTCTTCTTCCTTTCAATTCCTGGAATAATCAAGAGATTTGAAAAACAGTGTTATGAAACAGGGTGATTATAATTTTTTTTCTACTTTTAGGAGAAAAATTAGCTGATAAATAGTTTATGTCTGTCATTTTATATAGCACCTTGGGATAGCATTTACCTTGAATTATTCATAACAAATATAAGCTTGACAAGTCAAATAAATAATTAAACCAAGAACCATCTGAGATACATTTGATACTAAATTGGATATACTGTGTGCTATAATTAAAACTGCCTTTGCAAATATTATAGTAGTGAGGGAAACCCAACTTAACTGACTCTGTCTTACTTCTACCAGTCTGGATCACTTTTGCTCATTCCTGTGTGAAAGCCATAATCGTCCTTTCCTGATCCCTTCTTTGTTGAAAAATTGAAACTGTATTTGTAAAGACTAACAAAAGTTTACAACGTAAGAATTATGGGCGGAGCTGAACTTTGCTAAAGAATGGGCATGGATAAACAGTAACTATGCATTGCTTATTTAGCTTGCTTTTCTACAAGTTGCTTTCTGCTCCAGAGTCATGCAGCCAGAGATCACAAGATTTATTACTTCCCCAACTACCTATGGATAACATTGTATAACCTAAAGAACTGATCTATGAGATATTTTTCAGATGAAGCTTTTTGGTAGACCAAGACAAACTGCCCTAGTCCTGAGACCCCTCCCTCTCATGAGCTGGCTCAGACAGTTGAGACATCCTGGTGATTTCATCTCTAGTCAGTCATTTCAGTTCCCCAACCCTTTGCCAGCCAAAGTATCCTTAAAATCCCCGGCCTCTAAATTTTCAGCGAAGTGAATTTGAGAAATTTCTATTCTCCTTGACTCCCTGGCCCTGTGATAATTAAACTCTGTTTTTCTTGCAACATCTGCTGTTCTCAGTGCATTGGCTTTTTCATGGGCAGCAGATAAGAAGAACTCATTGAGCTATGACATAATGAGAAATATATCTGGTTTTTGTCCTTGGTTCCTAGCCCAGAGCTCCTAAAATCTTTAGAATTTCCTGCATGATAGGAGTGTCTTTTGTTATTCATTAGGAGCCCCTTTTGATCACATCAGAGTTTATACTAAAGAGATTTACCAAGGATGGGACCCTTAGATATCCTCAGGATGGGACCATTCTTCAGAAACACCAAATGATTAAAGGGTTGGAACTTTAAGCCTTACCCAGGAACCTCAGAAAAGTGGGCTGGGGTGACTGGAAATAAAGTTCTATAAAAATTCTCCAACAACAATATTGGATGAACGTATAGATTGGTAAGCACATTGAAATACTTGGAGGGTGGCATTCCTGGAGAGGGCATAAAGAAGAAATAAGACTGTCTCAATTTGCAGATTACATGTTTGCCTATATAGGAATTAACCAAATAGCCATGAGAAAAAAATTATTGAATCAGTAAATGAGTTCAGCAATGTGGTAGGATACAAAATAAAATGCAATACCATTTACAATGGCCTCATATTAGATAAATACTTAAGTGTAAATGTAAAAATACATGTAGAAGTCTATATAATTTAAACTACAAAATGCTAATTAAAAGTTGATCTGTCCACAGTGGTCACAGCAGCCGAACCAGATTAGCCAGCCCATTCCCCACATTGTATATTCTGATATCCTGCTCATAATAGCAAAGTAAATCCTAGAACAGGACTCATCTCCTTCCACAGATTACATGCCTATAATGACAGTCCTATTCTGCTGCAGTGTCAGCATGAGCACAGTCCCTATCCCACACCTACAACAGTGAGTGGTCCAACTACCCAGACTTGCAATATCAGAAGGGTCTGGCAGGATCCATTCCCGGCTAATTCCCACTGGGAAGCCCAACTGACACCTGCAGGCAGCACAGAGAGGGAAAGCACATCAGAATATCATTGCCAAGGTTCTGAGAACCAAAACTGTCATTGAAACTAAAACTTACAAAACGAATACAGGACTTACATGTAAGCCTAATAATGTGACTCCCTGCTAAAATAGAAGTTTTAAATAGGATCATAAGTGTCCCATGGAAATGTGCAAAATGTAAAGGATGGAACTGAAAATCTCTTACAACACCAAGAAGTAAGAAAAGCATAACTTGACAGGGAAAAAAAAAATCAGTCAACCTCAACTCTGTGATTATTCACAGGTAGGAATGATATGACCAGAATTTCAAAACAGTCATCATAATTGCTTTAGGAATTAGTTACAAATTCTCTTGAAACACTTGAAGAAAAATTGAAAATATCTTAGAAAAGAAATAGTTATAAAAAATGATGAAAATGTTAGAACTGAAAAATATGATAGCCAAATAAAAACCTGACTAGATATTCTCGAAAGTAAAGATGACACAGAATAAAATCAGTAACCACGAGGAAAGATCAATGGTTTACTCAACCTGAATAGTCATATTACCATTAAACAAATCTAATATGCAATTCTAAAGCTCCTCCTCCCCAGATTTTTTACCAGCAAATTTAAAGAATTAACAAATTTACTCACTCTTTCAATATATAAAAAAGAAAGGAATACTTCTGACTCATTTTTAGGCCAGTATTACCTGTTAACCAAACCATACAGAAAACAGTAGGAAAAAAATACTACAGACTAATATCTCTCATGAACTTGGATGTCAAACCTCTCAACAAAATTCTATAAAATAGAATTTATGGAGTATAAATACCATGACCAAATGGATTGGTTTCAAGTATGTGAGGGTGATGGCATATTTGAAATTAATCAGTGCAATTCAGCATAACAGACTGAGGAATAAAAATCATACAATGATATTAATGAACACAAAAAAATTCTGAAAATATACCCATTTATTGTAAAAATTCACAGCAAACTAGGGATAAAAGAAAACTTGCCTAACTTGATAAAGATCATCTACAAAAACACCTGCAACAAAACATCCTACCTAATGAGCTTCTCAAACTAAGAACAGGACATGAATTTCTGCAATCACTACTCTTACTCAGTTTAAGACTGGAAGCTCCAGCCATTACAGTACGGCAGGAAATGGAAACAAAAGGTGCACTGATTGAAAAGGAAGAAATAAAACTGTTTTTATTTGCAGATTACATGTTTGCCTATGTAGAAAATCCTAATATATCTATCAGAAAAATTATCGAACCAATAAATAGTTCAGCAAGATAGTGGAATACAAAATATAATGCAATACCATTTACAATTGCTTCATATAAGATAAATACTTAGGTATAAATCCAAAAATACATGTAGAAATCTATCTGCTTTAAATTATAAAATGCTGATTAAAGAACTCAAAGATCAAAATAACTGGAGAGCTTTACTATGTTTATGTATTGAAAGACAGCATAATAAAGATCTCATTTCTCCTCAAAGATGTAGAGATTTAATGCATTCCTATCAAAAACCCAGCAATTAATTTTTAGGTATAGAAAAGCTTATTCTAGAATTTATATGGAAAGAGATCAGCCTTAGAATAGTTGAAATATTTTGAAAACAAAGAATAATGTGAGAGGAATAACTCCTACTAATGTTAAAAGTTGCCGCATACCTACAGTAAAAGAGACAGTGTAGTAGTACTACTGAAGAAATAGTCACATAAATCACTGAGACAGAATAGAGAACTCAGAAATAAACTCACAGAAGTAGGCACAATAGATTTTTGACAAAGGCCAAAAAAAACAAAACAACTCAGTGAAGGAGGTATACCATTCTAATAAATGATACTGGAACAATTAGACATCCTTAGGCGAAAAAACAAAATAAGCAAACAAAAAGCCCTTGACCTAAACCATGCTTTAAAGAAAACTTTACTGGAAATGGATCTCAGGCTTAAATGTAAAATGTAAATGCAAGATGTTTGAAAGAAAAATAACAAACTCTTTGGGACTCAGAGCCAGGCAAAGAGATTTTATGTGTGATACTAAAAGCACAATTCATTTTAAAAATTATAAATTTGGACTTTATTAGAGTAAAAAACATTTAATTTTTAATATAACTTTCTAATTATTAAATGAAAATTATAAATTGGACCTTAGTAAAATTAAAAACTTGTATTTTATGAAAACCCATGTAAAGAACATGACAGCAAGAGTCACACACTGAGAGAAAATACTTGCTACTCACTTACATATAAAAGGACTATTGTCTAAAATTTACTAGCATTCATAAGGGTTGACATTAAATGATTTAATAAAAATGGGCAAAAGACATACTAGTGGGAATTAAAAAATTATAGAAAACCTTGTATTTTTACTTGCAAGATATAACAGTTTCTTTTAAAATTAGAAATAGACTTACCATACAACTTGGCAATTGCACCTTATGGCATTTTCCCAGAAAAACAAAAACTGTGTTCACACACAAATGTGTACATTAATGTTTATAGCAATATTACTAATCATAGCAAAAAATTAGAAACTGTTCACATATCACCTCTTGAGGTGGGAATCTTTACAGAAACTGTGATACACATCCATACCATGGAATAGTACTCAGCAATAAAAAGGAATGGACTATGGACACACATAAAAGTTTGCATAAACAAATAATGATATTAAATGAAAAAAGGCAGTATCAAAAGTTTAATATAAGAATATGATCTGACATATATAGTGATCTTGAAGTAAGACAATTACAGAGATAGAAAGCAGGACAAATGGATGTCAGCATTTAGAGCGGGAGAGCTTGTGGGTGTGGCTACCAAGGAGCTGATGGTGGTAGTTACAGTGTCCTTCACGCCATTTTCTCCAAGTTATTTCCTCCAGGCCACTGGTGATAAAATTGTGATAAAATTTTATAGAACTGGTATTACAAATGAATGCATTTATAAATAGTAAAATCTGAACAAGCTCTGTGAATATTGCCAGCGTCAATTATTGGGTTTTGATATTATGCTATAGTTACACAGGTGATAACACAGGGAGAAGCTGGAAAACGGTACAAGGGACTTCCCTGCACATTTCTTTGAAACTTCCTGTGAATCTGGAATTCATTAAAATTTAAAAATTTAAGAATCTAATTGTACTATAAGCTATATAGAATCACCTTTTCACAGTAAAGTTTCAATCAATGTTGAATTAATGGCTTTATTATCTTCATTGAATCCTAATAGAACACCTTTATTATGTCCGAATATCTGTCAGATGCCTACAGTCTCTCAGTTAATCCTTCCAAAATATATTGCCCCGTGCTATATATATATGAGGAATGATGTAAAAATCAAAGTATTCTGATGAGATTGAATAATATTTTGTTCTAATTTTTAAACTCATGCTTTCATATCTATAATCATGGTTGTCTCCATGAATTTGTACACTTAAAAATAATCTCAAGTTGTGATGTTTCTCATTTCATAAGGAAAGTGATTATAATTCTAAGGATCTTTTAACGATTGTGGTTACATGTAACGTGAAGAAGTGTCAGTGGTAAGGGCTGAAGGAGAAGGATGTTTGAACAGCATATATATGTTGTGGGAGATAAATACAGAGTTTTGAATACCTCACTCCTGAAGAAGCAACCTAAATTATCTAAGTCCAAGTTTCCATCTTCCATCTTTTCAAATATGAGCATATTTCTTTTGCTCTGATATATGAGTCGCAGGTCAGTCTGAAAATGAAACGGGAAGTTTGCTGCTAATGTGTCACATTATTCTTTTCAGTGCAGTATGAGAACTGAGAGAGTGCTCGGGGCTGCAAGCTGGCTTCTCGTCAGCATGCCATCTCTTGCTTGGTTGGCAAGATTAAAAATGGTTATTGCCTTAGGAACTAAAGAGTAGCCTGGAGGAAATGGCCTGAAGGAAGCTAAAATGCAGCACTGTAAAATCAATAATATGGCAGAAAGAAGGTTATTTATTCAACAGAGGAAACCTCTTTTTGTTCAGAGGGTGCTGTAGCGGCAGTGACAAGTTATAAAGTAAACAAGCTCACTAAAATTTCTGGAATTATTGTAAATGTCAGTGCTTGTTTTCTGTAGCACACTAAGGGATAAAGACTTGGACCTTTCTTTGGCTTAGTTTAAATAATACTTCCTTTTATGTAACAACATATACACCTAATATGACTATTAGTATAATCAGTTTCTGTCTGTGAGGCTTCATTTTGTGAGATGATGGTTGTGCCACACTGACTAGTATATTACACCTATTTGTTTAATTTAAACCTGAATTTGAGAGGATATAATAAAAAATGCAAAACTAGGGATAAAGGGCAATAGTGAAGAGAGGTTTTTCTCTCACTAGAGAATCTACAGTAAAAAATTAGTTTCCATAGGCATATGCATCCATGAATGTAGATGAATGAAACATTGGGACTGTCCGATAAGGGAAAGGGTACTAATGTAGGGACTAGTAAGTGGGAATTCCATTTGAACTGAGTAGCATTATTTTCTGATTAATAGGAGATCTCATTTGAAGACCACATGTAAAAAGGATAGCTACCTGTAAAGTGTCCAGGAAAGCATTATGCAATCTAAGCAATGCTAGGAAAATAAATGCTTGTAAAGAATGAGATAAATGAATTCAAATTTTCCCAACTATAATTGCTAAGTAATGCCTTCAGAATAACCATTAGCACAGAATGAGTGATTAGAAGGAACCAGTTGATCAGTATGGAAACAAAACACAAATAAACAACAAACAAGAAATTAACTAGCTAGCTCTGCTGATGCCAGAGGGCAGTGTGAGAAAGACCAATGACATCCAGTCTGTATTGCTATACCCTAGAGTCAAGGGTTACATTACTAGCTTCTGAATTATATAAAAGGGACAAACAAAAAGCAGATACATGTGAATGGGTTGATCTAAACTCATTAGCCTGCTTTAGAGTCATCTCCAGGACCAAATGTCATCATACTTTCTTAAAAAAGGAGAGATTTTAAATAGAATGTATATTTATGATGAATATACAGAAGTAGCATACATAGATACAAATTATATTAGATATGAGAAAGGCCTTTTTGATTGCAATGAGATACAGAATTTTTATTTCCCTTGCAATCTTTATAGTCTTTATCAACCTAAATAACAGAGGCTCTCTAAAGGAAAAGATACCTATTTGGGTATAGAGCACTCCAATAGGAATATGCATGCTATAGTAAATTATGCATGTATGCAGAGAGGTAAAGGAAGACTAATGTTTCTAAAGGAAAATAAATGAGGAAGATTACATATTGGTTTTGAAATAACTGTCCTTGGCTACAAAGATCAATAATAAGGGTGATATGAGTTCAAGGTTGGACAGGCAGTTGCTGGGCAGATGTCCTTGTAGATACATTTTTTGCTTAAGGTTGCAATGAACTGTGTGTAAGGTTGTGGTTTTTTGAGTCTTTTGTCATAGTTTTTGTTATCAGGCATACATGCATGAGAACCCTCTTTTCATGGCCTTCTCCAGCTCTATTTGCCACTTGTTACTTTTGTTGACTTTCTTAACAGTAGTAACTCCATTTTGATCCTGACAACTTTTACATCTTGACGAAGTTTAGTGACACGTCCTTCAAGAGCCAGAAGAAAAGGAAAATTCATTTCTGAGGACAATAATTCTCTAGTGCTCTAGTCTCCATAAGAGATTTTTTAGTTATAGAGTGTCAGGGACTTAATATTAGAGTAAGGTTTTTTATGAGTCTTATATGGAGGAGTAATTACATTGCAAATAAAGGATAGCTGTTGTTCCCAACTTTATTCAAATATTCACTTACTCTTGTTTATTTCAAACACAAGAAATAAATATCAAAAGGAGACTGAAGTCACCCAGTAACTGGATTCAGAATATTCAGTGAAGTGTTACTGGAGACACTAATCACAACTAATCTTGGCACAATGTGCTAATTGTTAATAAATAAAAAAATCTGCACCCAGTCCATTTTTTGGAAATCATATATCTGAAGAGGAAATCATATATCATATTCCTCTTCAGATATATGATTTCAAATACTTGCATTTCAAATACATAAAAACTCTAACAGCTCAATAGCAAAAGGCAAATAATCCAGTTTAAAATATGAAAACTAAACAGGCATTTCTCCAAGAAAGATATCTAAATGACCAATAAGCATATAGGGAGAATGCTCAACATCATTAACCAGAGAAATGCAAATCAGAACCACAATGAGATACCACTTTATGCTCACTACAGAGGCTGTAACAAAAAATTACATAGTAAGGACTACTGATGAGGATATAGATAAATCAGAACACACATACACTGCTAGTGGGAATGTAAATGGTAGCGCCACTTGAGAAACCAGTGTGGCATTTCTTCAAAATGTCAAATGCAGAGTTAGCGTATGACTCAATCGTTCTACTTCTAGATATATACCCATGAGAAATGAAACATAATTCCACCAAAAAAATGTATAAAAATTTATGTAGAAAATATTATTCATAATTGTCAAAAGGAAGAAAATACCCAAATGTCCATCAAGTGACAAATGAATTAAAAAATATATATTATTTGGCCATTAAAAGAAATAAAGTAGTAATACATGCTACAGTGTAGATAAACCTTGAAAATATTATGCTAAGTGAAAGAAGCCAGTCACAAAAGACCACGTATTATATGGTCCAGTCTTGTGAAATGTCTAGGATAATCTATAGAGACAGAAAGTAGATTAGTGTTTGCTTAGGGATCAGGCTAGGGGACAGCATGGGGAAATGGAGAGTGAGAGCTAAAGGATATGGAGTTTCATTCATTCATTCATTCATTTTACACAGGGTCTTGCCCAGGGTGGAGTGCATTGGCATAATCATATTTCACTGCAGCCTTGACCTCCTAGGCGCAAGCAGTCCTCTTGCGTCAGCCTGCCAAGTAGCTACGACTACTAAAAAAAATTATCCAGTATTCCTGGCTAATTTTGTTTGTTTGTTTGTTTTTGTAGAGACAGGGGTTTCCCTGTGTTGCCAGGCTGGTCTCAAACTCCTGGGCTCAATCAAGTCTTCTGTTTCTGCCTCCCAAAGTGCTGGGATTACAGGCATGAGTTCCTGTGTCTGCCTGGAATTTTTGTTTGTTTGTTTTTGTTTCATTTTTTGTGGTGATGAAAATTAGCTAACTTTGTGGTGATGGCAGCATATATCCGTGGATATAGTAAAAACCATTGAACTGTGTACTTTAAATGAATTGTAGAGTGTATGAATTAAATATCAAAAAGTTGTTAAAAACAAAAGAAAAACCTATAGCCACTCAGTTAATTCCTAACATTTTCCCAATATTTAACAAGACAGAGATGGGATATGAAAACAAAAATGCATTCTGCCCAGCTTGGCAAATGCATTAAAACACAGCAATGTAAAACAAGTAAAAGACTTCATCCTTTAGAAATTAAAAATGACTCATGACAAGAGCTAATGTGATAGGCCTTTATATCAGATAATAAGAGACAGGAAAGAAATAGGATGCACAGTATTTGATAAAGCATTCAACTCTAAAATATGGCAAGATTTCAGGGAGGGGATTTGTGACAAGTATCAGAGATACAAAATGCAGAAGAATGTTGGATGCTAGTAGATCCATCATGACTCAGTAAACAGCTTCAGTCAATTGTAATTCACTTGTGATGCTACACTAATTTTCTTGTTTTGATTCATTTAAAAATATGTTTTCTGCACTCTCAATTAGGTTTTCAATGGATATATAATAAAGTAAGAAGTCTGACACCAGAAATTGTTTTTAAAAAATTAAATGAGTTAATTCCCAGTTTAATTACAATAGAGGTATAACAATTTATTGGTAGAGTAGATAATATAAATGTTGAAACATAATGAATACTTCTCTGAACTTCATTAGGGTTTCATATACTCATTTCTATTTAATTATAACTAAATCACCACCATTTATTGCCAAGTTGGAAACACTTTCAAATAATAGCCTGGTTAATACTGAATTAAAGTGCAATCCTGTGGAAGTTCCTACATAAAAACAAATGAACTAACTAGAAATAAATTAGTCACTATAAGTACTAGCAGAGTTGTTATAATTACATCATTATTGCAAGATGATAGGTAGAAACATTTTAGAAATTGAAGGCTCAAAAAAAGATATATTTAAAAAGTTAATTTTGCTGTCTTAATGGTTTCTCATATCAGTAAAATGTTTTACTTTAGATCATTTGTCATTTGAGCCATTTTATACTGGATTCTCCAAGGCCCTGACTTAAAGATATTTCAAGAGTTATAGATGACAATGAAGCATAACTAATTTAAAGTGATTGGATTAAAAACATTTACCTCTATAATGAAAACCACAGTATGCCATACAGGGCTGCAGAAAGTTTCAGTTTTCCCCATTCACAGCTTTTACATTTGTAAAAGATCTGTTGCTTCAAGATTCTAAGTTTCTGAAAAACATATGAATAAAAAAGTGATTATAAATTGTTTTATTATGAGTTTTTAAATGTGGTATCTTTTGTAGTACAGCAAACTTAGCGTAGTGTAGCAAACACGCTGCTGATCTCCAAGACTTACATCTCCTGTATTTATCCTTCCTTAATACTTTCAGAAGCATTTTTGCAAACTGGCCAAAATTCGCAGCTAGTGCATTCATTTGAACAAAAAGGATATAGAATAAATTTTTGCCTTTTCTTTTTAATCCATGCCAACATCTTAGTACAGCGTTGGGCTCATTGTAAAGTCTAAAAATAAGTCTGTCACATAATTGACCCTCAGTTATTAACAAGTGGAGCTTGGAAATAGACTGGTGCAGTTTTAAACTTGGCTGAAATGCCTAGGAAGCAGCAAGCCCTTTTCATTCAAAGGCCTTTCAGGGACTTGGACAGCATATTCAGTATTAGCATTTCTCTATCTTCTTTAGCCTCTAGCAATTGGAAACTTCTACTTGGTCATCGCTGTCTTGTGCATATATATTCTTTCTTATTTTTTTGATGGCATCCAGCTTGCTGCCCCAGTTAACTTCCCATTTTGTATCTGAATGTGACTGTTTTTGAGCCCCTGACCTGCTAAGCTCCTTTCCTGCTTGCTGAGTTGGAATCCCCTGTTTAGAGACTCACTGCATCCCTCAGGTTAAGAGTCCCTTCTCCTGCCATCATCCTACTCCAACTCCATCTCTTCAGTGTCTACATCCAGGCTCCAATATGCCAGCCAAAGGCAGAGTTAATACCTCTCCTCTCCTCTCCACTCTATGACACTGCACTTCCAAATCAAAGCAAGCCCATTTACACAATGTTGTAATATATGCTTACATATGAATACTCTCAACTAGACCATGAGGTCCTCTGGGCTCATGGTTTTTGTGTTTGGTCATTTAGCACTATCAGGCAATTTTAACTAAGCCTGAGTTTATTACCGAGGGGGAAAAATAGCAGTCAAAAGCATTTGACAGGCTTGGAAAAATACAGAGATGCAGGTAGAATGATTCTGAAAGTTTGCTTTTGTTAAGTACATTTGATAGAATTGAATAGAGGAAAATGCAAAGGAGAGAAAGAAGTATAAGAGCCAAATGAACTGTTCTTATACTGTCTGAAGGTTTAATAGCCTCGGAAATAAACTTGACAGTAGACAGATTAACGGAAGAAAAGGCATACAAATTTATTATGTGCATATGCACAGGAGTCCCACAAAATATGAGATTCAAAGAAGGACCAGATGGTTGAAGCTTAAATAGCTCTTTGAGCTACAGAAAGAAATAGGGACTTGAAGGCTCCTGCAGGGTAGTGGTGACAAGGTATAGGAGGATGAGGCGAGGAACCACACTGTGAACCGAAGTTGCCATATTAAATGCAGATAAAGTCTCTTAGAATAATAGGTGAAAAGTCTGTTTGGTCATGGTGTCTGGGCACGGAGACCTTTAGTTTCCTCTCCTGCAATGCAAGTTCATGTTCTCTGGCTAATGTAGATTCCAGGGAGAGGGTTCATGGCAATTACATTCCTTCTGGAGAAGCTTCTTTAGTCAGGTAAGAGAAACTTCAGAGAAAGATCCTTTCCTTTTCAAGAAGACACTTTAATGACAAGGGTGCAAGAGAACATCAGAGAGACCTTGGCTCTAAGGTTGCTTCTTTAGTTCAAAGTACTCAGCATGTCAAAGCGCCATAATTTGGAGTATCATTTTCCAAACCCCAACAGCAACATGGGAAACACTAAACAAATATTAAATAAATTTGTTAATAATGAAGGAATGAAGTGATCCAATTTAATTACAGAATAATTCCTTCATATTGTAATCTAAAACAAATCCAAAGCATCGTACAAAGCAATTGTAATTGTTAATGACATGTGTGGATGTTTGTATTTCTGTCCCTGAAAACAATCTTCAATTCTTGGTCTTGCTTTATCTTTGTAGTAATTTCTACAACTTTCATAAATGGTTGTCTTTTTTCCTCTAATCTTCTCCTGTTCTTGATTTAATGGATCTTTCTACCAATATGCACCTTTAGTTTTATATGATAGTTACGTTTTTAGCTATTAAAATATTTTCTCTCTTTAAATATAAATAAGGGATTGATGTCCATAAGAGATTCAGCAAGAAAAGAACAGATTTTAACACTTCAAACAGTATGCCATTTAAAGATAGCTCTCTATGAACCTTGTGGCATTGAGGAGACCGTTTGCATGGATACTTCCTAAAACTTAGATATTTGGATATCTCAGGTATAAATATTATTGCTTTTCTTCTTTGACAAAAATAAAATGTAACATTCAGAATACAACCATCAGTTTGCTGCCATCCATGTTTCTAGGTCCTTTGATTTTCCAAATTTCCCCAACAGAATTTTGATAAACCTACTAAATAATGTATTTCACCTAACCTCCACCTCTTTTGTCCATTGTATGTATAAATTCTTTTTGCTGTCTTAAAAAAGGATTCTATCATAGTGGAAAAAAAATGAACTGATTCTAAGAGAAAGCAAAGGGTGAACTGAAGCATTGTAATTACGAGCTGGAACTTTAGAATTCAATTCTTCTTTCTATTATTCTAGTTCAGTGACCTATGGAAAATTATTTCACCTCTTTTGGACCTCTTCTCACAAAATGAAAATAATAATACCTGTATCAAAAAGTTGTTGTGGGAATCACATAATGCAAATAAAGTGAGCATTGTGAAAATTAGGTGGTAAGCCCTCATTGAATGTTAGTTATTATTTTGCTATTTTGATGACTCTCAGGGAGAGACAACTGCCACAATATCACCTCATCTGCTGCTAAAAAATGTATAGGCCAGAAAACAGATGCTCAGGAATATTAATCACATTTCATTTATCAAAATATATTTATCAGAATTTATTTTGATATAATTTCAAACTCGCAGGTTGATAGAGTTTGGTTCTGTGTCCTTACCCAAATCTCACCTTGAATTGTAATAATCCCCCGTGTAAAGGGCCAAACCAGGCAGAAGTAGTTGGATCATGGGAGCAATTTCCCTCACACTGTTCTCATGATAAAAAATGAGTCTCAGAAAATCTGATGGTTTTTTAAGTGTCTAGCATTTCCTCTCTTTGCACTCATTCTCTCTCCTGAATCACTGTAAAGAGATGCCTTCTGCCATGATTATGTTTCCAGAGGACTTCTCAGCCATGCAAAACTGTGAGTCAATTAAACTTCTTTTCTTTATAAACTACCCAGTCTCAGGTATTTCTTCATAGCAGCATGAGAGCAGACTAATACAGTAAACTGGTACTGCAGAGATGGCATGCTGCTATAAGGATACCCCAAAACATGAAAGTGACTTTGGAACTCAGTAACAGGAGGAGGCTGGAACAGTTTGGAGGGCTCAGAGGAAGACAGGAAAATGTAGGAAAGCTTGGTACTTGCTAAAGACTTGTTGAATGTCTTTGACCAAAATGCTGATAGTGATATGGATAATGAAGTACAGGCTGAGGTGGTCTCAGATGGAGATGAGGAATTTCTTAGGAAATGCAGTAAAGATGACTCTTGCTATGCTTTAGCAAAGAGACTGGCAGCATTTTGCCCCTGCCCTAGAAATCTGTGGAACTTTGAATTTGAGAGAGATGACTTAAGGTATCTGGCAGAAGAAATTTCTAAGTGGCAAAGCATTCAAGAGGAAGCAGAGCATAAAAGTTTGAACAAATTGCAGCTTGAAGATGCAATAGAAAAGAAAAACCCATTTCTGGGGAGAAATTCAAGCCTGCTTCAGAAATTTGCATAAGTAATAAGGAGCCAAATGTTAATCTCCAAGACAATGGGCTATGTCAGACAACTTTGCAGGAGCCCCTCTTATCACAGGACAGAGGCGTAGGAGGAAAAAATGGCTTGGTAGGGTGGGTCGAGGGCCCCTGCTGTGTGCAGCCTAAGAACTTGGTGCTCTGCATCCCAGCCACTCCAGCCATGGCTAAAAGGGGTCAAAGTACAGCTCAGGGTGTGGCTTCAGAGGTGCAAGCCCCAAGCCTTGGGGGTTTCCATGTGGTGTTGAGCCTGAGAGTGCAGAGACATTAAGAAATGAGGTTGGGTTACCTTTGCCTAGATTTCAGAGAATGTATAGAAACAACTGGATGTCCAGGCAGAAGTTTCCTGCAGGGGTGGGGCCATCATAGAGAACCTCTGCTGGGGCAGTGCAGATGGGAAATGTGGGGTTGGAGCCCACACACAGAGTCCCCACAGGGGCACTGCCTAGTGGAGCTATGAGAAGAGAGCCACCATCCTCCAAACTTGAGAACAGTAGTTCCACTGACAGCTTGCACTATGCACCTGGAAAAGCCAAAAACACTTAATGTATGCCATGAAAGCAGCCAGGAGGGGAGCAATACCCTGCAAAGCTACAGGGGTGGAGCATTTCAAGGTGATGGGGGGCCCACCCCTTGTATTAGCATCACCAGGATGTGAGACATGAAGTCAAAAGAGATCATTTTGGAAATTTAATGTTTAACGCCTTCTCTATTTGGATTTGAACTTAGATGGGGCCTTTAGCCCTTTCGTTTGGCCAAGTTCTTCTATTTGGAACCGGTGTATTTACTCAGTTCCTGTACTTCCATTGTATTTAGGAGGTAACTAACTTGCTTCTGATTTTACAGGCTCATGGGCAGAAGGGACTTGCCTTCTCTCAGATTAGACTCTGAACTTGGAATTTTGGGTTAATACTAGAATGAGTTAAGACTAGAAGACTGCTAAAAGGGCATGAAATATGAGGACATAATATTTGGGAGGGTCCAGGGTTGAAATTATGTGGTTTGACTCTGTTTCCCCACCCAAATCTCACCTTGAATTGTAATAATTCCTACCTATCAAGGGTGGCACCAAGTACAGGTAATTGGATTATGAGGGCAGTTCTTCCATGTCGTTTTCATGATAGTGTGTGAGTCTCAAGAGATGTGATGGTGTTATAAGCATCTGGCATTTCCCCTGCTTGTACACATTTTCTCTCCTGCCATCCTGTGATGACATGTCTTCTACTATGATTGCAAGTTTGCTAAGGCCTCCCTAGCCATGCAAAATTGTGAGTCAACTGAAACTCTTTTCTTTATAAATTACCCAGTCTTGGATATTGCTTCATAGCAGCGTGAGAACAGACTAACACAGTGGTAATTTGCAAGAACAGCACAAAGCACCATCATATATGTTTTGCCAAAATTTTTCTGTCGTATATTTTCCCCAATAAGTATATGATTCTTTCTGTTTGTGTGTATGTGTGTATAAATACCTCTCTCTCTCTCTCTCTCTCTCTATATATATATATATATATATATACACACACACACACACACACACATTTATAAGAAAGTAATTATATGTAATATATTTGCATAATTAGTTGTACATATTTATATATAATTTAGAAAATACTTATATAATATTTAATATATAATATATATAATTCTAAACATTTTGAAAGTAAGTTGCATATATTGTAATACATTATCTCAAAAGGCTGTAGTGTGTGTATTCTAGCCATCTCATATTTTTTTATAAAGCAGATTATAATCTGATTAATAAAAATAATACTTATTAATTACTTTTTAATATAACTATAAATGATATAATTTATTTAAGTAATTAATATAGGAAGTAAATAATAATTAAAATCAGATTCTTTACTATTTACACAAAACTATTATCTAACTCACAATCTGTATTCAGATTTTATCCAATATCCCAATAATGCCGATTGTAGTATTTTAAATCTTTTTTTATTCAGTACCTCAGTCTGTCTTTGTTTTTATTTCTTTATAAAGACATTGACATTTTCAAAAAGCAAAATGTAAATATTTTGTAGAATGTCATGCAATTTGTTTTCTGCAGTTTTCCTAAAATTAGATTAGAATATCAGAGAAGTGATGCTGTTCCTTTTTTAGCACATAACATCAAGAGGTACCTGATGTCAGCAGATCTCATTACTGATTATGTTAACTTTGATCACCAAGACAAGTTGCTATCTGCCAGGATCCTTCACTTTCCTATATTTAGCAAGTAATTTGTGGGGAAATAGTTTCAAACTTTCTTGTTTCTCATTCAACTTTCTCCTATTAGTATTAGCACCCATTTGTGATTCTCACTGAGATAAATAATTATTCTGATAATTGAAAAATTGTCCTTTTGTAAGCTATGTAATTCCTTCCATCTTTACCAGAAGAGCTTTTCATCCTTCTCCAGGGAGTTAGCCCTACTTTTACTCATATATTCATATCAGTATAGGCATGTATATTATTTTATTAAGTGAATTTCAATTCATTACACTCAGCATTAATTTTGATGCCCAGATTGTCTGAAATTTGCTCAATGTGAGTCTCTTCAGGCTAGCTTCTGTTACTTTGTAAGACGTTCTTACATTACGTGAGCATTTCTTTTCATTCTGAATATGAGAGATGTTTTTGCTGGCTAAGCACAGTGGCTCGTGCCTATAATCCCAGCACTTTGGGAGGCTGAGACAAGCCTGACCAACATGGAGAAAGCCCATCTCTACTAAAAATAGAAAAAATGAGCTGAGAGTGGTGGTGCATGCCTGTAATCCCAGCTACTCAGGAGGCTGAGGCAGGAGGACCGTTTGAACCCAGGAGGCGGAGGTTGCGGTGAGCCGAGATCGCACCATTGCACTCCAGCCTGGGCAACGAGAGCTAAAACCTTCATCTCAAAAAAAAAAAAAATAAAAGAAGTTTCTACCTTAAACTTTTCAGTTCCAGTTCCAGAATCAGCAGTTTTTCCAAGGAGATCAGATTTCTTTTATGATAAATATTTTGGGACTAAGATCATGGCTTTTGTTAATTATTACTGGAATTTTATTTTGTGTAGGCACTCTTAATAGCAGGGCTAGGAAGTAGTGTCTGTGTGTGAATGTAGATAGATGCATATACCTGTAACATCTTCTATGTCTGTCTTTGTATACTAGATCCACAGGTTGCTACTGATACCTGCAATTCAAATTTAATACCATAAGGTGTGTTAGGATGTAGAGAACAATACTTCAAAAGGCAGTACTGTGGCATGTTGAGTACTTCTGTATTAAAATAAATTAGAAAACCCTAGAAGCAGCCTTCAGAACCAAAAACTTTGTGTGTTTTTTAAACCACAAATACATTTATAGAGAAATAAATGTATTTGTGGTTTAAAAAACACACAAAGTTTTTCTAGAGAAAGAAAGAGTATGCCATCTTTTCAATTTTAAAATGTTATCAATGGTCTTTGAGATTGCTTACTCTTACTAAGCTGATTTTTAGAAATCTTAGCCTGAGTAGACCAATTCACCAGCACCATTGTCCAGCAAGCTATAAATCCATCCTTTGCTAGAGCAAGAAGACACTTAAGATCTAGTCAACAAAATAGCTTTAAGTGTTTACACAAGGGGTACTCACAGCCATCTGTCACACAATCCAGAGCTTCATAAACCCTTTTTTAAACGGTCTAACTTCTAACCCGGTTTCTTTTTATAGTCTGAAAACAAGTAATCACCCAAGTGAGATGTTCCTTCAGTGTATTGTTGAAAATGGATCAAACATGGAGCTATCCCAGATCTTTGTTCTTAAGTGTTAAAAATATTTTATATTAGCAAATAGAATATCCTTGGATATTCTGTTATGTCCTAATGAGTTTGTATTCCCCCTTTTCGATAATGTCTTTAATTTCTTCTGAGACCTTTCTTTTACAGTCATTTGGTTTTATTGCTTTTAACTATTTTCGATACTCCAGTGGCAAACTCTTTTGTACCCATGCAAAGAACCTTTTTATACGGTCGTGATGAAGGAGCACTGTTATACTTTCTCATCAGGTAACTTTGACAGGTTATTTCTCTCTCTTGTTGAGATAAATTTTTAACTTCTATTACAAAATCTATTCCACTATTTACCTTTCCTTGCCTCCATGCCAAGTTTGACTAATTTGGCCTTGGGAATTGCCAAAGTCAAGCTGAAAATCCTGCAGGCAGGCTATGCAGAAGAACACCACTGAGGTTGCTGCTGTAGGTGAAGTATGGAAAGCTCTCCTCATCCTGGCCTGGGACACCCTCACAGCCTGCATGGGAGCCTAGAGTAGGGTTGTGAGGAGTGAACAGAGAGCACTGTGCAGTGGCCAATGACACCAGCCCAGTGACCATCACACCACCACCTCAGGGTTAGTAGACTCCAGAACCAAGGACTTTCTAATGTCATGTTTTTCTCTCCTCCTCCTCTACAAGGGCAGCGAGAGGCTTGGTCTGGAAATTCCCTTCTCTGATCGAACTTACAAAAGAAATTCAATTGTCTTAAAATCTCCTCTCTAGGAGTCTCATCTCACTAAATACGTAGGAGCTAAGCTATGAGGACACAAAGGCATAAGAATGATACAATGGACTCCTGGAACTTGGAGGAAAGAGTGGAATGAAGGTGAAGGATAAAAGGCAACAAATACAGTGCAGTGTATACAGCTTGGGTGATGGGTGTACCAGGATCTCACAAAACTCCACTAAAGAACTTACTCATGTAACCAAATACCATCTGTACCCCAATAACTTATAGAAAAATAAAATTAAAAAATAATACTCAGGAAGATAAACAATTTGAGACGAGAATAAATTAAAAGTTGTCACCACACCCAGAGATACTTTTTATCTGTTCTTCTGAGGGCAGCTTTAAATGGTTACTGAAGAGAGTTTATCTGTATAGGACAACTCTTGTTCACATTGAAGTTTCACCTCTTGCCTTTCTGTAACTTGTGGGTCTCATTCACCTTCCAAAGAGAATAATTTACAGACTATTGCCTGCTCTTTGGGCCCAATCAATTGTCCTAAAAATTATTTATAGCGCCTCAAATTTGTCTATATTCCCCCCACCTCCCTCTTCCCTACAAACAGGGTATATGAGTTTTAACCACCTGGCCTTTCTTTGAAACTCATTTCGGGTATTTGAAAAGGAAATAACAGCAACAAAATTAAAATAATTTTAAAAAGCATAATATTATTAATGACATGCCTCCATTCTAAATATCATAGTTATATTTAAATAAATGCCCAAACAGCAAATGATCAAGGTAACTTTTAAAGTTACCTTACTTAATACTTTCATCAGAATATTTTGGATGGTCCTGTATCACAGGCAAATTAAAATGGCCAAAAGATTTGCAAAACATAAGAAAATATGGAGTCAGAAAATTATAAAGTGACATACACTTCATAATTTTATATTTTATATATATATTATTTCTGCTGTTTTCCACATTTTAAAAATCTACATTGATGAGCTTAAATTCCTGAATTTCTGCTTTCTCTTTATCACCAATCTTTATATTATTTCAGGAAGAATTTAAAAACTGTTAAAATAACATGTTTACAGGTAATAAATTGTGTAGTAACTTCAGGGCCTATTGTGTCTTCAAGACAAAAACAAATAAATAAATTGTGTAGTAACAACCACAGCGGTTCTTGACTCTTGGACAAGCTTCTAGCCATTGTACTATGATGTAACAGTGGAAGTCCTGACTATCACAGAGGAAAAGTCACAGTGGTATTTACTCACATATTTATAGATGCAATCTATTCCGTTTTGAAGCCACAGCAGAATTAGCCAAACAGAAAGAGGTCATCACAAAACACTTTAATTATCTCCAAAGAGGAAATTAGGTGGCTGTTATCAATTGCCTTTATCAACAATTTTTTCTAAATATCTGCATGCAGAGCTGAAGTCATCCATAGGGTCTGTGATTTGAGGGGGAAGCAGGGAAGGTGATCTGTTAACTGTATCATTCGTATTTTCCAAGTGCACATTTCTATAGAAGCGTATTCTGCTATTGTCTACCCACCGACTGGGAACAAGCATAATACATCAGAGCAAGACTGCCTTTGCAGTCTTTCACTATTTTTCCCCATATCATTACTTTTTTCTTATGAAGGAAACTAAAATACTACTTAACTTTCCTAACCAGCTTTGACTTCCTCACTTCCAATCTATGTTATCTTATTGAGTGCACCCTTTCAGACCACTTTCTATGCATTATATATGCACATATATGTCCGCGCCAATATTCTTTCCATTATCCAGGTCACCTAAAGAAAGAACAGCCTTAGGCAATTCAAGCTGTGCACTCAGCCACATATCTTATTTTATCTAAGTTTATTTAAGTGAAACATAACACACAGTTCAATGAGAAAGAAAATGAGCTACAGAGAGGTGCCCTGTGGTTTGCAATGTGAGAGTGTGGAAAGGCTGTTATACTTTATCTTCCCAATGGTGAGGGTGGTTAAGGCAGAAAAGAAAGACGTTAATGCCTTTCCTCCTTTTTTTCTGTTTCTTTTCCCTATTTTTATAAAACTCTAGTAGAGAACAACCTGGGAAAGCCAAGCTACTACATCAATTTGAAATGTTCTGTGGTTAAAAATGCTTCCAAAATAGATGGTAGATGGCAGTGTTTTCTGTTCATCTCGATACTTGGTATTATTGTTATTTCAAATAGAAATACTATTCTCCACAGATGACAAGTGGCAATCCTGGTCATATTTTCTGTGAGCACAACTTTTAGTAAAATACTTGAACTCAAAGTTACATTGTAAAACTCCTGGTGCCTGCATTTATGTGCAAATAGATAGAACATTAGCTAGTGATGAAATGTACCCTGGATGTCGTAGATGTACACTTCAAATAATAATATAAGAGGACACCAGAAATGATAGAAGATGCGAGTTGAGATCATAACACCTGCCTTCATCTCACGGACACAGCAGCTGCAGAGATGCATCTGTCATGTTCAAGCGTCAGTTAGGGTCCTCCACACAAGCTATCTGAAGTGACAGTTGAGATCCTTGTAAACTGAAACTTCTAATCACTTTGGCTTCTTTTGTTCACATTGGCACTGCATGATTAAAGCTGCTTGTAGATAAAGACATTTCCAGAAGGCCCAGGTGCTCAAGGGCAGGGGAAGGTGCCTGAATCCACAGAGGGCTTGGCACAGCTCTCTTCTGCTACAATTGGCCTAGAACACTACAGATGGGTTGTGTGCGAGGTGATAAAATGCTTGGGAAAGTGAAACGACTCCTGAGGAGAGGAGCCGGCAATAGCAAATAAGACATTAAATTGGTAAAGGGAGTGAAAATTTAAACTCACAAACTCTAACAGGAACTGCTAGGCATATACAACTCCCAAGTGCCCAACAATTTTAGATGAATTAAATGGTTTTAGGAGTTTACAAAAAGAGGCAAATGTACTTACCTGGATCAGTACTTAAATAATTTTGCTTTATTATTTCTAGTTTATTTTACTAAAGGTAATTTTATTTATAACCCCTGAGTTTGTTTAAGAATGAAAGGTACCATCACAATAAAACACCAAAAGACTATGGTCAACATGCAGCATATTTTTAAATTAAAATTTATTTGGAGAGAATGGTAGATTTAAATGTAGTTGTAAGAAATAATCTGGAGAAATCTTGTGTATCTCTTACCAGCTTACCCAATGATAACATTTTATGAAATGATAGTACAATATCACAACCAAGATACTGACATTGATGCTGTTAAGATACAGAAGAGTTTTATTACCGCAAGGATCCCAGATCATGCCATGCATTTTAAATCCCTAGATTAGCAGACCTAAGTGTTAGCTTAACACATTAAATAAAAAGCATGGTGCTGGGACTCACATAGACTATATTTGCTGTTTTTAAGGAATTAAAAACACAATTGGGCAGAAGGTACATAAACGTGCCAAGATTTGACAGCATCTGGCACTAGGAGTTGTGGTAAGAATTAGTATTTATTTAGCACCATTTAGGTATTAAACATTCTTATCATTTAATCTTTACCACTTTTTGAAATAAGTATAATTACTATTGCCATTTCACAGATGTGAGAATTGCAGTTCTTCTGTTAGGAATACATGGAGCTAGAATTTAAACCTGTCTAGACAATGTGTCAAATGAGATTGAAGAGGTAGGGCTCTCAGGGGACCATCAAGATGGATACCCAGAAATTATGAAATTTGGATTCCATACAAAATGTAATTAGAACGTAGTTAAGTCAGGAGTATACAAATGTGTTCACAAAAAGGAAAAGGAGGAAGATGTGCAAGACGACTAATCAATAGTAGTGACTAGAAGAATTTGTCTAGGAGCTTGCGCAGATTGGTAGAGTTGGGAGAAAAAGACATAAAGTGTTTATGCTGAATGGTGATGTAATAAATCAAGTATAATGACAACATTTATTAATGTTGTGGCAGGCCACTTTCTTGGTACTTTACATGTGTTACTCCATTTATACTGCATGATAACCCTTTTGCTAATTTCCTCAAAATATGTTGACTGCCAAAACTACTGCTATTACAATAAGTAAACTGTGTACTCTGGTTCAATTGAAATAGGCAAATTGTGACTCAAGCAAAAGACAAAAGAGATTCCACTCTCAGTCAGTTTATTTGGGCTGCGATAACAAAGTAGCATAAAGTGAGAGACTTATAAATGACAGAAATGTATTTTTCACAGTTCTGGAGGCTGGAAGTCTGAGATCAGGGTGCCAGCATCATCAGGTTTTGGTGAGGATCCTCTTCCTGCTTCATAGTTGGCAGTGACTCTGCCCAAATCTCATCTTGAATTTTAGTTCCCATAATCCCCAAGTGTCATTGAAGGGATCCGGTAGGAGGAAATTGAATCATGAGGACATAACCCCCATGCTGTTCTCATAATAGTGAATGAGTTCTCATGAGATCTGATGGTTTTATCAGGGGCTTTTCACCTTTTGCTCAGCTCTTCTCCTTTCTGCTGACCCCTCCACCTTCCATCGTAATTGTAAGTTCCCAGAGGTTTCTGAGCCATGTGGAACTATGAGTCATTTACACATCGTTTCTTTATAAATTTCCCAGTCTTGGATATTTTTTCATAGCAGCATGAAAACAGACTAATATAGCAGTCTTCTTGTGTCCTGACTTGGCAGAAGAAATGAGGGCACTCTCTGTGGTCTGTTCGGTAAAGGCAGTAATCCCTTCAGTAACCCTCATGACCTAATGACCTTCCAGAGGCTGAACATCCAAATATCATCCATCACATTCCAAATATCATCACATTGGGGATTAGGTTTCCCCATATGAATATTAACATGAACATCAGTCTGTTGTGCTCAGTTATTCAAGATCTGATATTTTAGGTATTCTTGGCTCCAAACCCATTTCATGGCAAACTTGCAATCTCCCCAGATGAGTGGGAATTTTGAGATGGGGGTAAGAGGGGATCATTCTATAAATATGCTTGCGGTCATTGCTAGGACTAACATGTAAGAATTTTATTTTTTACTTGCTTCCTTCGTACTACCATATTTTTTGCAAGCTATTTAGTAATGTTCGGTTTATCAACGTAATTGTTTTTCTTGTAATAGACATGTTGGTGCAATTACTCGATATTATAACATGTGTCAAAGGAAAGTGTGTAGACCACTAAGTCACAACTACCACCTGGAAGCAGACAATTTTAAGACTTCATAGATTTTAAGGTACATCTGAATTTAAGAAAGGTTTGACTGTGGGGAAAAGAAATCTATCTTGGAATCAATACAAGTAATTAAGGGCTAATAATTATTAAGCACTTATACCTTTGTTTTTGTATTCATTTTGTCTCTCATCTAATTATAGAAGTTTAGAAACTAATTCTCCCCAAACCACAAAAATGGTCTCGGTATACACTTTCTTGAATGTATGACCTGTCCTCTCACCTCCTTCTCCCCAGACGCTTCTTCCGCCATCCTTAAATTATTTCTCCTAAAATTCAGATTCACGCATATCTCTTTGGACCAACTTTTCAAGCTAGTTTCTAAAAGTTCAGTTCCCTGAACTACTGCTTCTGTTCTGGTGTGTCTTTAAAGCTGCTCATCCATTCTAAACTTTGGAGAGCTTAGCAAAGTAGTACTTTGTTTTATAGCTAAAATTGCATCCGTTTTTATAGACATTACTTTCTTTCATACTCAGTATCAGGACTTGAAGCATGACCCACTCCTGCAAGCTGTTATGGCTTGGTGGTTAAACTAGGGACATGTGTTAAATACTACACAGCTACTCCATAAAGGAATTTCTGAGAATTTCAGTTTTGATTTCCAGCCTAAAGATCAGATCTGTAACTTGAAAATACAAATTGGAGTGAGGTAAAGGCAGCAAATTGAAGTTAAAAACTCAGCATTACAAAAGCTAGGCTGCCAAGTCCAGTTTAAAAGCAGATGGGATGGGCAGAGATGTGGTTCAGGCTCATAGACCAAAAGAAGGCAGGGCTCCAACTGGGATCAAAGGGCCTCTGGTTTTCTAGGCTGATGGTTTTTGTACCAGTCTAACTCTGCCTCCTCCCTGTATGGCTGCCTGCCTTTTTGATGAGCTTTAATAGAAGTAAATTATATTTTTAGGAGATGGCCATGGCAGAGCTATACTAGAACCCATGGCCATGTTTCTATTCTAAACATAGAACGTATATTGAGTTCAGAGTCACACCGTGACAAATAGTGGCATACAGTGGCATATTTGCCTGCATGTACTCCTTCCTCTATATTAATATAGAGAATATGTGAATACCACATTTTAAAGCATTTTCTTCAATATAAATCTTTAGTTTTGCTGATATTAATAGAAATTAAAACACTTTCAAAGACGTCTAAATATATTGTGGACTCTGAACACAGCACCTCCTAAACCTGATGGATGTCAGCCCTGATTGTCATTCCCTGACTGCATTCCTCTTTTTCAGCATTTTTCATATAAACCAGGAAATTATTTTTCCTTGCAGAGAGTCAATCAAATAGTAAGTTTCTTCAACATAGAAGTGTGATTGATGACGTCACTGTGTTAGGGATGGGAAGGAGTATCTTTGGCAGGAAAATCACTGTTTAATGAGTTTGCTTTCTAACAGGAGAGCAAGACTTATGCATAGACATACATTTTGAAATACAGAAAATATGGAAATGTGATTTTCTAAATATCTTTTATGCTGACCACAATATGGATTATTATATGAAAATATGCTGGGTTATTAGAAGTTAGAAATTTCATACTAAAGGCCTCTAATCCTTTAAATTTTACTTGATGTTGTTGAGTCTCTGTACTGTACATACAAAGGTTAATTTCCAATGCTGTAAGCAAATGATTACTGATTTCTTCCATGTGGGCTAAAGAGAGGCATAAGGAATACAACTGGCATTGAACTTCCAGTATAAAGTGGAGGTCCCCTGTCTAGGATTGTAATTAGGATTATCTTTGCCCTGGGTCCTTATCTCTGACCGCAGATCCTTTTTAAATGGGAAACTCAGCTATCTGGAGGATGACAGCAGGCTAAGTCATTACTCAAAATTTCTTGTCCATCCCTGGGTAATTCCATGATTAGACAATTGGTCAAGTGCCAGCTGTTTTTGACCCGAGTTTGAGAATTTATTATTTCCTCATAATCCTTCAGAGTATTATCTGACATCAGATTGGTAGGTTGCTTATGCTAATGGTTCTCAGGTTTACATTTGGGGACTGGTGGCAGATATACTTTTGTAGTATTTTTTGGAGTTCTTCTCTGACCCAAACCACTGCAGGGCACCCAACAAATAATGGGATGGACATAGGTGAAAAGGAGTCCAATATTTATTAATTCATTTGCAAGGTGCTTTACACTACAACACTTCAACTTTTACAATATTTCTATGAGGTAGTTACCTCAGCCCTACTGAGAATACTGAGCTTGAGTGTATTCATGAACCTTGCTCCAATTAATACAGCTCATAAATGAGAGAGCTGGATACTGGTCTGAATTTAAGAGTTAAGAGCACATGATCTAACTCAGATCGTTTTGCTTCAAATTTAGGCTCCATCATTGATTTACTTTTCTATTACTTTCCCATCATCACTTACTCTTTCTAGCTACACTGGTGTCTTTGCTGCTCATGACTCCTGTCCTGACTTTTCTCATTTTCTGTTCCCTCCTTCTGAAACACGTTCGCTGTAGATATCCTCATGATTTATTCTCTTACCACATTTGTGTCTTTGCTCAACTGTCAGCTTCATTTTGTCTATCAATAAATATTTATGGAGCACTATGTGTTGAGCATGGTTCTAGAAACTTCACATAAAACAGAGAACAAAACACAAATGTTCCTGTCTTGATAAAGCTTACCTGTTAGCAGCGAAGGGGAAACTTTGTATAATAGAAATTAGCTTATGTATGGCTTGATTCCCTTCCACTCAGAAAAATAAAGGGAACAATGGAAAACATCCTGTTTAAGTAAGTTGCAAATGTTTAAAAACTACCCACAATCCAGCAGTGAAGTTACTTTTTTCTATACGAAGTTGAGCAGTAAGCACTGTTCAGGATATTCACATTTAAGGTGGGCTTCTACTGCTATGAGGGCCTCATTTTATATGTAGGTGTACTTGGGTGTAATGAAAGAGCAGGAAAGCAAAAATTAAATAGACTGTGACACTAAAGATATTTCTGGAGTCATATATTAGTAAGAATTAGAGTCATTCTTGCAAAAATGAATTAATGCTTTTGTAAGTAATTTGTTCTCAAATGAACATGAAGACCTAATATTTAGTATCGGCAACCAATTTTGGCTAAACACATATTTTTGAATGTTTAATCCAGTAAACCTATATTAAGTTCTGCTTGTAGAGTTTCATTCTACTGTGATATAGCCAGGGATACCATGAAATGATTATAAAGTAGAGGAAAAGTATAAAAAAATTACTCAGGGCAGGGTGCGATGGCCCACACCTGTAGTCCCAGCACTTTGGGAGACTAAGGCAGGTGGATCACCTGAAGTCAGGAGTTCAAGACCAGCCTGCCCAACACGGTGAAACCTCATCTCTACTAAAAATACAAAAATTATCTAGGTGTGGAGGTAGGCATCTGTAATCACACCTACTTGGGAGGTTGAAGCAGGAGAAACGCTTGAACCTAGGAGATGAAGGTCACAGTGAGCTGACTTGAAACTGTCTTTAAAAAAAAATTATACAGCACATTTAGCTTATCTTTCACGATAGTATTTAACTTTTAACTCCTTGTAACTAAATTTCTGATGTGAATTGTTCTTCAGTAACTGTATCACAATAGAAACAGCAAAGGACTTGCTGTTTTGTCACTTAAAATACTAATCAATACCTGTACCACAATTCTGAACAGGTGTAATATAAATTCTGTCTGAAAGCATCCTTTCAATATGTGTTAATAATTCCATCATCCTTATTCCTCTACTTGAGAGTGTTATATCGGCAGCCTGGCCCCAGGTCAGATGAGACCATTAAACAGCAGGGACTTGGTTTCACTCTGCTCTCAACTCTCCACTCCCCTCCCTAGTACCCTTCCCCTAACTCAGTCAACCGGTCTAAAAATCTGAGGTACTTTTTGTACATAATGCCAAATATTGAAATATATTTTTTATTTATTTGCCAGGCATTAGGTGATTTCTAGGACACTGAGCTTATGAGGTATTTAAGCTTTGTCTACATTATTACAAGGAATGTATAGGAATAGATGTTTTTGACTAAATTAATTAGATATTTGGGCAAATTATATGAGGGATTATCTGAAAACTACTATGAGTGTTTTTCTTTCTAGAGATTTACTTTGAAAATCAGTCTATCTGTACCCCACTAAAAAGTAGCAAAATTTTTTCATATTGCAAATTTCTAAAGAATGTTTCTGGAGATATTTTGTGCGTTAGAATATCCTTCGTTATTATATTGACATAATATTTTGCTCACATATTTATTATAGTGTACTGGACATAATTTAAGATCCTTGGTGTCAGAATGGAATATTTTGTTATCACCAGCATGCTTGAAGTGTGTGTCACATAGTAGGAATGCAAAAATGACTGTTAAAATAAATTGCTATTTTTATGAACTCTACCCAAATATTTCATAAGTTTCACAGTGATCTCCATTACTGGAAAGACAAAATCAGTGCAGTGCTCACACAAGCAAATCAGTATTGGGAGGTGAGAGAAGACTGGTTTCCTGTCAGCTCTTTGACTGGGACCCAAACTGATCCTCTCTCTGGGAAAACCACTATGTTTAGGGGGCGGGGTTGGCCTTTTTTGTCCAGCTTTTAAGTTCTCTGGTACATGGGCAGGGTGTGCAGGTTTGTTGCATTGGTAAATGTGTGCAGAGTGGTTTGCTGCACAGATCATCTCATCATGTAGGTATTATGTCCATTATCTATTAGCTATTCTTGATGCTTTCCCTCTCTTCACCCCCGACAGGCCCCAGCGTATGTTGTTCCTCACCAAGTATCTATGTGTTCTCATCAAGTTTCCACTTACAAGTGAGAACATGCAGTGTTTATTTTTCTGTTACTGCATTAGTTTGCTGCTGCTGATGGCTTCCAGCTGCATCCATGTCCCTGCAAAGGACATGATCACATTCATTTTTATGGCTGTGTAGTATCCTATGGCATATATGTACCACATTTTATTTATTCAATCTATCATTGATGAGCATTTGGATTGATTCCATGTCTTCGCTATTATGAATAGTGCTGCACTGAACATACAGAGTTATGTACCTGTATTACAGAATCACTTAAATTCCTTTGGGTGTATACCCTGTAAAGGGATTGCTGGGTCTTTGAGGTCTTTGAGGAATCACCACACTGTCTTCTGCAATCATTGAACTAATTTACACTCTCACCAACAGTGTAAAATCTTACCTTTTTCTCTGCCACATCACCAGCATCTGTTGTTTCTTAACTTTTTAATAAGTGCCATTCTAGCTGGTATGAGATGGTATCTCATTGTGGTTTTGATTTGCATTTCTGTAATGATCTGCTTATGTTTGTTGGCTGCATGAATGTCTTTTTTTAAGACATGCCTGTTCATGTCCTTTATCTGCTTCTTACTGAGGATGTTTGCTTTATCTTGTATATGTTTAAGTTCCTTTTACATGCTGGATATTAAACTTTTTTCAGATAGATTACAGATACGTTCTCCCATTCTGCAGGTTGTCGTTCACTCTCGTGATAGTTCAGTTTTCATGTAATTGTGTGTATTTTTTGTTTTGCTTTGTTTTTTGCTGTGCAGAAGGTCTTCAGTTTAATTAGATCCCATTTGTTAACTTTTGGTTTTTTGGCAATTCTAACATTTTTGTCATGAAATCTTTGCCCATGCCTATGTCCTGAATGGTATTGCTTAGATTTTCTTCTAGGGTTTTTTATAGTTTTAGGTTTTATATTTCAGCCTTTAATCCATCTTGAGTTATTTTTTCAATTTTCTACATATCACTAGCCAGTTCTCCCAGCACCATTTATGAAATAGGGAGTCCTTTTCTCATTCCTTGTTTTTGTCTGACTTGTCAAAGTTCAGATGGTTATAGGTGTGCAGTCTTATTTCCAAGTTCTCTATTCTGTTTCATTGGTCTATGTGTTTGTTTCCGTACCAACAACATGCTATTTTGGTCACTGTATTCTTGTAGTATAGTTTGAAGTCAGGTAGTACGATGCTTCCAGTTTTCTTCTTTTTGCTTATGATTGTCTTGGCTATTTCATCTTTCTTGTCTCCATATGAATTTTAAAATAGTTTTTCCTAATTCTGTGAAGAATGTCAATGGTAGTTTAATTAATAGGAATAGCATTGAATCTGTAAGTCACTTTGGGCAGTACGGGCATTTTCACAATATTGATTCTATCCGTGAGCATGAAATACTTTTCCATTTGATTGTGTCCTCTCGGATTTCCTTGAGCAGTGGTTCGTAGTTCTCTTTAAAGAGGTCATTCGCTTCCCTTGTTAGCTGTATTACTAGGTATTCCATTCTCTTTGTAGCAGTTGTGAAAAGGAGTTAATTTATGATTTGGCTCTCTACTTGCCTATCGTAGGTATATAGGAATGCTAGCAATTCTTGCACATTGATTTTGTATCCTGACACTTTGCTGAGGTTGTTTATCAGCTTAAGGGGTTTTGGGGCTGAAATGATGGGATTTTCTAGATCTACCATCATGTCACCTACAAATTAAAATAATCTGATTCCCTCTCTTCCTATTTGCATGCCCTTTATTTCTTTCTCTTGCCTGATGTCCCTGGCCAGAACTTCCCTTACTATGTTGAATAGGAGTGGCAAGAGAGAGCATCCTTGTCTTTTGTCGTTTTCAAGGGGAGTTCTTACAGCTTTGCCTATTCAGTATGATATTATCTGTGGGTTTGTCATATATGGCTCTTACTATTTCAAGGTTTGTTTCAATACCTAGTTTATTGAGAGTTTTTAATATGAGGGCATGTTGCATTTATTGAAGGCCTTTTCTGCATCTACTGAGATAATCATATTGTTTTTGTCTTTAGTTTTGTTTATGTGATGGATTATGTTTCATTTGTATATATTAAGCCAACTATGCATCCTGGGATGAAGCCAACTTGATTATGGTGGATAAGCTTTTTGATATGCTGCTGGATTTAGTTTGCCAGTATTTTATTAAGGATTTTTCATCAATGTTCATCAGGGATATTGGCCTGAAGTTTTTTTCTTTTTTTGTATTTCTGCCAGGTTTTGATATCAAGATGATGCTGGCTTCCTAAAGTGAGTTAGGGAGGAGTCTCTCCTTTTTGATTGCTTGGAATTGTTTAGATAGACATGGTACCAGCTCTTCTTTGTACCTCTGGCAGAATTTAGCTGTGAATACAACTGTTCCTGGGCTACTTTTTGGTTGGTAGGCTGTTTATTGTTGCCTGAATTTCAGAACTCATTATTGGTCTATTTAAGGATTTAATTTCTTTGTAGGTTCAGTCTTGGGAGAGTGTATATTTCCGAGAATTTATCCATTTCTTTCATATTTTTGAGTTTATGTGCATAGAGGTATTTATAGTATTCTCTGATGGTTGTTTGTAATTCTGTGGGGTCAATGGTACTATTCCCCATATCATTTCTTATTGTGTCTATTTGATTCTTCTCTTTTCCTCTTTATCAGTCTAGCTAGCAGTCTATTTTATTTATTTTTTCCAAAAACCAGCTCCAGGATTTATTGATTTTTTTTTTCCCCAAGGAGTTTTTGTGTTTCTATATCCTTCAGTTCCACTATGATCTTGGTTATTTCTTGTCTTCTGCTAGCTTTGGGGTTTGTTTGCTCTTGGTTCTCTAGTTCTTTTAGTTGTGATGTTAGGTTACTGATTTCAGATCCTCCTAGCTTTTTGATGCAGGCATTTAGTGCTATAAATTTCCCTCTTAACACTGCTTTAGCTGCATTCCAGATATTCTGGTATGTTTTCTCTTTGTTCATTAGTTTCAAAGAACTTACTGATTTTGGACTTAATTTCATTATTTACTCAGGAGTCATTCAGAAACAGGTTTTTAAATTTTCATTTAGTTGTGTGGTTTTGAGTGAATTTCTTAATCTTCATTTCTAATATGATAGTGTTATGGTCTGAGATAGTTATAATTTCCGGTTTTTTTTTGCATTTGCTGACTCTAGTGTTTTACTTTTGATTATGTGATCAATTTTGGCATAACTGTCATGTGCCATTGAGAAGAATGTATATTCTGTTGTTTGGGTAGAGATTTCTGTAAATATCAGGTCCACTTGATCCAGAGCTGATTTTACATCTTGAATATCTTTGTTAATTTTCTATCTTGATGTCTAATATTGTCAGTGGGATGTTAAAGTCTCCCACTCTTACTGTGTGGGAGTTTAAGTTTCTTTGTATGTCCCTAAGATCTTGCTTTATGAATCTGGGTGCTCCTGTGTTGTTTGCATATATATTTAAAATATCTCTTCTTGTTGAATTGAACCCTTCACCATTATGTAATTCCCTTCATCATCTTTTTAAATCTAGCTTTAAAGTCTGTTTTGTCAGAAACTAAGATTGCAAACCCTGGTTTTTCTGTTTTCCCCTTGCTTGGTAAATTGTCCTCCATCCCTTTATTTTGAGCCTATATGTGTCTTTGCATGTGAGATGGGTCTCTTGAAGATAGCATACCAATGGGTTTTGACTCTTCATCCAGTTTGCCATTCTATGTATTTTAATTGGGGCATTTAGCCCATTTATATTTAAGGTTAATATTGTTATGTGTAAATTTGGTTCTGTCATCATGATGCTAGCTGGTTATTTTGCAGACTTGTTTATGTGGTGGCTTCATAGTGTCACTGGCGTGTGTGTTTCCATGTGGTTTTGTAGTGGCTGGTAATGCTTTTTACTTTCCACATTTAGTGCTTCCTTCAGTAAATCTTGCAAGGCAGGCCTGGTGGTGGCACATTTCCTCAGCATTTGCTTGTCTGAAAAGGATTTTTTTTTCTCCTTCACTTATGAAGCTTAGTTGGGCTGGATATGAAATTCTGGGTTGGAAATTCTTTTCTTTAAGAATATTGAACACTGGCCCCTACTCTCTTCTGGCTTGTAGGGTTTCTGCTGAAAAGTCAGATGTTAGCCCAATAGGCTTCCATTTGTAGGTGACCTGGCCTTTCTCTCGGGCTGCCCTTAACATTTTTTTTTTTTTTTTTCGTTTTAACCTCTGAGAATCTGAGGACTATGTGTCTTGGGGTTGATCCTCTAGTGGACTTTCTTACTGGGATTCTCTACATTTCCTGAATTTGAATATTGGCTTGTTTTTCTCAGTGGGGAAAGGTCTCCTGGATGATACCCTGAAGTATGTTTTCCAACTTGGTTTTGTTCTCCCCATTTCTTTGATGTACCCCAATCAGTCATAGGTATGATCTTTTTCCATAATTCCAAATTTATCAGAGGTTTTGTTTCTTCCTTTTTATTCTTATCTGCCTGTTTTACTTCACAAAGATAGTCTTCAAGTTCTGAGATTTTTCCTCCTCTTGATCTATTCTGCTATTGAGGTTTGTGATTGCATTGTGAAGTTCTAGTGCCGTGTTTTCAGCTCCATCCAGTCAGTTATGCTCCTCTCTAAGCTGCCTATTCTGGTTATCCATTCCAGTATTGTATTACTATGATTGTTAGCTTCTTTGTATTGGGTTAGAACATGCTCCTTTAGCTCAGCAAAGTTTATTATTGTCCACCTTCTAAAGGCTACTTTTGTCAATTCAGCCATCTCAGCCTCAGCACAGTTCTCTGCCCTTGCTGGAGAGGTACTGTGGCCACTTGGAGGAGAAGAGACACCCTGGCCTTTTAAGTTTTTAGTGATTTTGCATTGATTTTATTCTCATCTTTGTGGGCTTATCTACCTTCAATCTCTGTGATAGCTGACGTTTGAATGGGGTTTTTGTGGGGTCCTTTTTGTTGATGTTGTTGTTGTTGCTGTTTTTGTTTTTAACAGTCAGGCCACTCTTCCATAGGGCTGCTGCAGATTGCTGGGGGTCTGCTCCAGATCCTAGTTGCCTTGGTCCCTCCCATACCTGGAGGTATCACCAATGAAGCCGGTGAAATAGCAAAGACAGTAGCCTGTGAACCTTAGTTGCTTTAATCAGCCATCTTGGCCAACCCCCACTATGTATTTTTTTTCCAGTTTTAGAGAGGTCAATGCCTTTATTTCACACTTAGCCATATAGCTCAACCTGTATTTTTATTTAGATTTCAGGAAAAATGCTAACAAATAATCAGTGGGGATAGAATAAAAATATAAATTAAGGGTATTGCATAATCAAATAAGTAATACATGATTTTGACAAAGTCGACACTTACAAGAATTATAAAGAATATTTACATGGTCTCTGGGACCACCTTCCTCTCTCAGTGCTTTAGAAAGGTTTGTAGGGCTCTAATGGTGTGTTCCAAAGATACTAAAATATTGGGAACTATAGTTTTCCAATTCCCAAATGGTTCATGATCTTTCAAAACAGACAACTTTGAACTTCACTGATAGCAGGTCCCATTGTGGTTTTTTTTTTTTTTTTTTTTTTTTTTTTACATAGTAAATTTTTTTTTTTAATTATTTTAAAAAGAGGAAAGCTTAGAAACTAAGAGAAAAGAAATCCCTGTTATTTCCATCCACTTCAGATTGATTAGTAATTCGATTTGAAAATTATTATGATTTAGGAGGAAAATCAGACATATTTGGAAGGCTGCTTTTAATACATATTAAACTATATAAGGAGGCAAACTGGGAGAATTTTTGTTAAGTCATCCCAGTTTGTCAATGATTGTTCAGCATAAACAAAAAATAAAAAAGCTTAGATCTGGCCACTATTCTGCTCTTGGGCATTAAATGCCAATCATTTTTCACTGAGCTGTAGGCAACAATATGTAAGTAACACCAGCTGCATACATCTAGCCATGGGCATTTATTTTTACAGTCTAATTAGTCAAATCCTGATGGATTTTCTGAGTGCTCTGAGTAAGACGGAAACTCAGGGAAGAAAGATGGGCTATGTGCATGTTTGTTTGTTTCTTTTAACTGACATGGTATGACAAAACATCAGATAAACTCACCCATAATCTTAGTTAAATACTTTTTACCATACCTCTTTCTCACATAAATCTGCAGGCTCTGCTTAGTGCTGCAGATACAATAACCCATAATTTTAGTTCAAAGCTTTTTAGTGTACCTCCTTCTACTACATGCAACTTAGTATTCTTTAGTATAATTAAAATCTAATTCCCTTTGAAAATGTTGGTCTAATTTGCTACTTCCTTGTCCATTTTGTTCTCCAAGGCAAAATAATATTGGGAAGTAGTTTTCCCAAATCCCTTCCTCCAAAAGGAGAGAAAAAGTTTTTTGATTGCTGAAGACGCAAAAAGGCTCGTTCTGGTTCTGCCTCCCTGCAGCACTCAGTTTACCCAGCCCCTTCTCTAATGGAAATAGGCTTGGGTAGGCATTCACTATTTTCTACACATCCCGATGCAGACAAGCAGTCACAAAATTAGAGCTAAGGAACAGGATTAAGAAGT
>NW_016107458.1:1442040-1447687 GCF_001604975.1 Cebus imitator
TACCTGCTGCCTTAAATGATGCTGTGATCAATGAAGTTTGGAGGATAAATTATGGCCTCTGCCCTCACTGATCCAGTCTCTCATAAATACCATCTCATCCCTCATCAGCTTCCATAAGAACCCACTCACATTACCCATCTCAAATTTTCTGAATTTTGACCAGAGGTTTTGGAGGCCACTGGGTGCATCAGATTTATTGCAGCATAGCCCTGTTGTGACTGCAGTGCAATTTAACACCAGGTCCACGTGCACGTGATGATAGGGCTGCCTATACTGCCATCAGCGTGCACCTGGAAGGCACAGTTGATCTGCCAATGCTATTAACACTTCTTTTAAAAGTGATTTCAGAGTATAGTCCACTTTAAATTATGTCCTCTTGAATTTGGGGGCTTTGTTTTGAATTTTATTCCTACTTTACCACTGTTTAAGGCGTTTCCTGGTTTTAGTGTCAGCTTGAATTTGTAAGATTTTCTAGCATTAAATGATAAAAAAATGATAATCACTATCATTATTTCATCAACTCTCCTTCATCATGCTTTTTACTGCATCATTGGTTTTACAATGACACAGTTATAAATGACATCAAGAAACGGATCCAAAATATATTCTGCAGCATATAAATGAAGTATTTGGTTGCAAATTTATGAAGGTTTAACAACTTCTTTGCTAATTTAGTCTTCCAAACTTTGTGTTTTTGAAATAATTTTGAATTTACATGAAAGGTATAGAAATAGTACAGGGCGCCAGCGTACCCTACACCCTGATTCCCCAATGGTTAACATTTCTGAGAAGTTGAGGGTATGATACTCTACTGTTCCTAATACTTCAGCATATGTTTCCTAAGGACAGGAACACTCTCCTATATGACCACAGGGCAACCATAGGAATCAGGAAATTCACATTGATCTGGTGCTACCATCTAAACCATAGGCCTCAGTCAAATTTTGCTGATTATCCCAATAATGCCCATTATGTCCACGATCCAATCCACGATCACATGCATTTAGTTTTTGTGTCTTTCAGTCTCCTTCAATATGAATCAGTTGCTCATCCTTTTTTGCTTTTCATGACCTTCGTTTTTTTTTTTTTTTTTTTTTTTTTTTGAGATGGAGTCTTACACTGTCGCCCAGACTTGAGTGCAGCGAAGTGATCTCAGCTCATTGCAACTGCTGCCTCCCACATTCAAACGATTCTCTTGCCTCAGCCCTCTGAGTAGCTGGGATTACAAGCTCTCGCCACCACACCTGGCTAATTTTTTTTTTTTTTGTATTTTAGTAGAGATGGGATTTCACTATGTTGGCCAGGCTGGTCTTGAACTCCTGACCTCGTGGTCTACCTGCCTAGGCCTCCCAAAATGCTGGGATTACAGGTGTAAGCCACTGTGTCCAGCTGATCTTGATCTTTTAAAAAAGGTACAAACCAGTAACTTTGTGTATCCATTAACTTTGAATATCCCTCAATTTGGATTTGGTGATATCTCCTGATTTATGCATCTTTGCAGATACACCACTAAAATGATGCTATGCTCAGTACATAAGAGCAGAAACACATAGTGTTAATTTGCCCTATCACCAGTTTGGCTAACTTTTATCACTAGGATAAGATAGTATTTGCCAGGTTCTAAAGCTATTCTAAAGTTAATAAGTATAATGTAATGTAATTAATAAGTATAATGTAATTATTAATCAGTGAGTAGTTGAAAAATACTCTGTGGGGAAATATTTTGAGGCTATGTAGAGACAGTCGACACCCGTTGTTTGTGGCAGATATGTTCTATAAAGTCACTGTGAACACTGGATTAACCTGGACTAAGCTTCGCTCCTATGGGAGGTACAGGATTTGGTTCCTATTACAACATAATCCTCGACAAATCAGTCAACACACGACCTTGCTTTATGTATCTTTCTGTTTAAAGACTCCTTATTTAATATATAGTGTTGATTCATTATCATTGAACTTATGGTCAATTACACTGTAACTCATGCCTGAAGGAAGCTTAGCTAACATGAGAATTTTCTCTGTAAAGCACATCAAACCTCTTACACTTTAGGAACCGTAGACAGCACTGCAGAACAAGGGATTTTAAACAATGAGATCACCAACAAAAAGTACAAAAATGCAAAAAATGTGAGTCGATGTATTATGGAAAGGACACGAGTTTACAATATGAGAACTGAAACAAGAAAGCAGAGTGTCACCTTGTTCCACCTTAGCTGGGAATGTGTGTGTTGGACAACTCGAACTGTTTTCTGGTCTGCCCATGACTATGAAAGTGCTGCAAGTGTTAATTTTGGGGTTACAAATAAATTTTAGCAAGTAGACATCTTTGCGAATATGGAATCTGTGAGTAATAAAGACCGACTATATCTCATACTTATTAGACTTTTGCTTACTGGTTTTAGTATCTACTGAGGTCAAATTGTCCCAGATTGGCCAGTGAGAATCCTTCAAGCTGTCTTCTGTGTCCTTCTGACATTCCCTCACCATTCCATGAACACATTTTTGCTTTCTTATTCAACAAGGTTTTCTAGGCTTATCTTGTATTTTCTCTGCCCCAGTTGTAAAGTTAGACATTTTTCCAGGGAGCTCTGGTTCCTTTTAGTAGAAGATGGTTTTTAGAAACCAAGAATTGGGTGCCAGATAGATGCATTCCTACCAGGGTGTCATTACTTCTAAGCCTTGTGAGCAGACAGAGGAAGATCTGTATTTATACCCACACACAAACACACACATAGTCTATCATCCATGTATCAATCTCATCTAATCTATTTATCTATCTGCCTATCTGAACCAGTACCTCCAGTTCCAATCTGATGTAGAACAATCCCCCTTTCCATATTTGTAACCGCCTTCTTTGGCAGTTAGAAAACTGATTTCCATTATTTTCAATGTACTTATAACTTGCTAAGTCTCCTTTGATGTAAAAAAAAAAAAAAAAAAAAAAAAATCAACTCCATAAAAAAAAAAAAAAAAAATACCTTTAAAAGCAGTTTTGAAATTCCCTGTGAGTGACAGGAGACAGGAGGTGCAGCGTTTGGTTTCTGGAGGGGATATGAGAATTCTGTTTTGTTTCTTTTTCTTTGCTACACATAAAATGTGTAAGATTTTGTCATAAATTCATAATCACTGTTCTTCCCTGTAATGTATATCTGTTAATGTTTGCCCAGTAATATGTTATGTTTTTGCTCTCTCTTCTTTTGGTATGAAGGAATATTTTTATTGATGGGATTGTTTTAATTCCTAACGTTTTTTAACGTATAATTTGAGTCAGAGTACATACAAATTCCAACTAAATATAAATGCCAAACCAGCACTCAGGAATTACGGTGTAATGAGACAAAGCTAAAGTGGTTACCTTTTGAAATGATGAAAGGATGTTACAGAAGCTGTCATCACCATAGTTGCCGGTGATATATTCTAGAAAAACCTGTGCCAAGACGCATTCAATATTAAACAACTGAAGCTGGAGATTATTCAGGATTTCGTTGAAGCCAGTAATTTATTTCAATTTCATTATTAAAGTTAAGCATTAGTACAGAGAGAGCTGAAGTTACTTACTTAAGGACACCATTCTGTATAAAGCAGCAAAGGTGGAATTAGAACCCAGGGCGTCAAAGTCTTGTAAAGTGCTAAAGTAATTTTTTTTTTCTTTGATCCAGTCCTTCATCACTTTAACTCGTCTCATAACCCTGATGATAATCGATAAGTTAAAACTTGGGCTTTGTCCCAACATGGATGCTTAATAGAGATGGACCATGAAGCAAAAATGAGTGTCGTTCCCCGGATATGGTCAGCAATCACCACTAGGCAACACAAGTAATATTTGCACCTGCGAGTTTGCATCGCACTGCTATTTTTCTAAAATAGCATTTCTAAATTCCTTTTGTGCTCTTTCTGCATTGATAATTAAAAAGAATACTCTTAACTTCTTTTATGACAGCCCTTAAAGATAGTTATTACTAGATGAATAAGGATCTACAATTATTTTCTCTTCTTCTGGACTTTGTCTCATTATTTTAGTATTTTTACCTTGACTCTTTTCCTGCTTCTCCTAACTCTCTCACCTTAACACCATTCTTGGTTAAGGAGAAGAAAATAGCTTCCTTAGTAAAATTTCTTAGAAAATTGAGAAACGGAATTGACCATTCCCTGTATTCCAATCTTGTGAGACTGTAATCTATTCCAAGGGAATGTTCAGAGCGTTATAACCAAGTGGCTTAAAAAATCACATTACACTTTGACACAACAGACGTTATTTACAAATATAGTTTTATAAATATTCTGAAGTGACCCTTAATGAAAAAATGCAAAGGATATATTTATTTATTTATTTNAGTTTAGTTTAGTTTTTTTTTTTTTTTTTTAGTTGAAGCTGATATTTTGACTTACATTATATGAAATTTGTGTCATGTTCTCCATTGATTTGGAAGACCGGGGGCTAAAAAGAGGTGTTTGTATTATTACCCACAAATCACAATAGGAATTGAAAAAAGTTATCCCATCGGCATAGAACTTAAAAATCTCAGAATAAATTTGTATGTGTACCACCATTGCAGCGAATAGGCATCACATGTTTTTTAAATTAATTTGGAGAGAACTGCACTATTCAATAGAGTAGCCTCTAGGTGCAAGTGGCTACTGAGTATTTCAAACATGAATGCAGTGAATAGAGATGTTTTGACAGTATAACACATACCAGATTACAAAAACTTGGTTAATAAAAATAAAATATCTCAGTAATTTTTATATTGATTACACGATGAAATGGCAATATTTTAGATAGATTAAATAAAATGTATTATTAAAATTTTACCTATTTTTTCTTTTATATTATAGCTGCTAGAAAATTTAAAATTCAAAATGTAGCTTACATTTTGTTTCCATTAGACAGCCTGAATTACAACAATGAAGAAAGTGCAACTGTTTTTAAATTTGTATTTGATGTTAATATCTGGGAGGTCTTCAGCAAACACAATTCAAATTAAGAGAGCAAAACAAAGACAGTGGTAACCAGTAGCAGCATTACGCAGTAACTATAACTGATTCCCACATTAGAGTTTCTGTTTGGGGTCAAGTTATTACTTTATTTGCCCTGTATTCTATGTGATTATATGTCGTTTCCCTGAAAATTTCATTGTCAAATAACAAACAAGCCAGCAACCTTTGTTCTTTTTTGTTGTTGTTGAGGCCCAACTAATTAAACCATAGGAGATGATTTACTATAAAAATAAAAATAAGTTTCTCTGTTACATAGGGCAAATGGAGCAATTTATCTCATTCTTTTTCCAGAGTATTTCCCTGGAAACAGAGTAGATTTAAAGTAAATACTTCAGGGATTAAGCCTAGTCTTCGGTTTTTATAGTATTGGGATGTCGCTAAAGTCGTGGGCAAAATACTCTGTAGATATATATAAGAATTTCTCTTGGCCAGTTGCAGTGGCTCACGCCTGTAATCCCAACACTTTGGGAGGCTAAGACAGGTGGATCATGAGGTCAGGAGATCCAGACCATTCTGGCCAATATCGTGAAACCCCATGTCTACTAAAAAGCTGGATGTGGTGGCATGTGCCTGTAATCCCAACTACTCCGGAGGCTGAGGTGGGAGAATCTTGAACCAGGGATTTGGAGGGTGCACTGAGTTGACATTG
>NW_016107458.1:1449372-1479697 GCF_001604975.1 Cebus imitator
CCTCGGCCTCCCAAAGTGCTGGGATTACAGGCGTGAGCCACCGCGCCCGGCCTGGATATATTTATTTAAAAATGTGGGATCCTCCAGCTCAAAGAAGCTGTCTAACATTCTTTTATATTCAATGTATATCATTTTCAGGCCATTAACTTCATTGGAATTCACCACAAAATGTTTGAGTAGATGGAAATGATTATTTTAAAAAAGGATAGGAAATACATTTTTCTACATACTTGGAGACTGCAAAAAAAAAATTGGATAGCCATGTAGATATATTTCTCCAAGGACACAATCTCCACTTTTTTGAAAGTATTAAAGGAAGATGTCTACTCTGTAAGTTAAAATTTCCTTGCTGCATTGTAAGCCAACTGACCTTAAGTTAGGGCAGTTTTAAATATCTATTCCATCAGTAGGAACATCTATACTCATGGGATCAAAAAGGACCTAAAGGAATTGGTGTCCACATGCAAATGTTATTTACCCTTTTATCCACCTTTGGTAGCAAAAACCCATTTCACATAACCTGTCTGGATGGTTTGTTTACAAAAGTAGGAAAACATCTGTTCAAGAAAGGCATTGAGAAATAGACTTTTCTTGTTATTTTACCTATCCTGAATTTAGTAACAGATACCAATTTAGAAATACTTCATACTTATCACATAGTACTAGATTCATTTAGGACTGGGCTGTGTTTCTATTATGACTCTATTAAAACAACAATTTATGAGTTGCTTCATTTAAGCAATCTTTAATCCAATAAAACATCAAAACTTCCCTAGAATAGAAGTTAATAAAGTCCTGAAATCATGAAACTCATGAAAATGCTTGTTTTTTTTTTTTTTCTCCCCACCTCCATCATCTTGGGTCACTGTCTTGTTATCAACCTATTTATTATCTGTGCCAAGTTAATTACCCATTACCAGAACCTGGTGCTCAGAGCAGATAGTGAGAATTTCAATTATTTTAATTATTAAAAGAAATCCTTAAATTCCATTCATAATTATGTAAACTAAGCAAAATGTTTCCACTTAATTATGTTTTTCAAAGCAAGATTTCAATTTTTTCCTCTTGTTTTTTCTGTTTTTGTTTTTGTTGTTGTTTCAGCAAATATTTGCTGTCCTACATGTTTCTGTAGATGCTCTTGGAGACACACGTACAAGAACACACAACAGACTCTATCATGTTGTGATGGTTAATTTTATGTGTAAACTTACTGGGTAACCAGGTGCTAGTTATTTGTTAAACACTGTTTCTAACTGAGTGCACCTGTGAGAGTGTTTCTGGATTAGATGAGCATTTGAATTGTTAGACTGAGCAAAGCAGATTGCTCTGCCTAATGTGGATGAGAATCATCCAATCCACCAAAGGTCTGAATAGAACAAAAAGGAAGAGAGAAGAAGAATTTGTTCTCTCTACGAGACTGACTGCTTGAGCTAGACATCAGTCATCTCCTGCCCATTGGCTGAATCTTACACCATCAGCTTTCCTAGTTCTCAGGCCTTTGTACTTGAACCAGAACTTAAACCATTAGCTTTCCTGATCTCCAGGACTTATGTCTCTGATTGTAACTATACTACCAATTCCCCTAGGTCTCCAGCTTGCTGCCTGCATTCTGTGGAATATTAGAGCCTCTATAATAATATAAGCTAATCCCTTATAGCCTGTTTCTCTGGAGAACTCTGATTAATAATCATTTTCTAGACTCTTGTGAAAGCTATCTGAATGAGTGGACGCAGCTTTGGAACTAAGTAATGGGCAGAATCTCAAGATTGCTAAAAGGCAGTCTAGACATTAAAAGTGATTCTTTTGAGGCCTCAGACAGATATAAGGAACATGGTACTGGAAACGGGAGGGATGGTTATCCTTATTATAAAGTGACAAAGAACTTGTCTGATTTGTACTCATGTTCTAGTGTTTTGTGGCAGGTAAATCTTGCAAGTGATGAAACTGGACATTTAGCTAGCTAAGGAAATTACTAAGGAACAGCTTGGTCTCTACTGTTTGTTGTAAAATGCAATAAGAGAATAATGAGTTGAAGAAATTGTTAAGGAAAAAAATAAGAACTTAAGGATTTGAAAAATTCTCAGACTATATTACAGAGAATGCAGAAATTAAAAAAAAAAACGTGATAAGAAGATAAATGTGGGTATTGTCCATGGATATAATTAGCCACCCCTGCAGACACATTGCCAATTTGAACTAAACAAGATGGAGATAACACAAAAATCAAGGGATGCTGTCAGACTTCTTAGATTCTACAGGGCAGGATGTCAAAGTTATTTGGCTGCAAACACATGCTATTCTTTAAGAAAATGAGATGATGACACTGCAGGTAATTCAAAGATCATCAAAACTGCCACTCCCATTGCAGGCTTTGGGGCAGAGTTGGCCTCAAAGGGCATGTGTGCCTCTGTAGTTTTGGTGGCCCAGGTGACCCTGTCCAGTTCTTCAGGGTGGGGTCACCCCCTCTGACAGCCATGTAGTAAGTGGTGCCATGCCAAGTTAAAGGGGCAGAGCCACCCTCTAGATTGGGTGGTGGTTGAATAGTTGATGAATTTCAATGACATAAACTGAGATAGAGAACACAAGGAATAGAATCAGCTTGAAATGGAGGGAATAATGTGTTCTTTATTAATTATGAAATTCATTTAAAATATCCTAATTGAGATTTTTCTCAGATACTGACTCAAAGAAAGAACTTTGGGTCAAAACTAAGTAATTAATTATTATATAGATTGTAACACAATTGCATAATTGTAATTTTTAACAAAGTGAATAGAGCAAGAAGAGTGAATATAATGAAACTTTGAAAAACTCTTGAATAAGAAAAATCAGAAGAGAGTTCAGAGACAGAGTAGAAAATCAAGTATTTTATGTATTCTATGTGTCAGAGGAGGCAAAAAAGTAGTTAAGAGTGTCGGTTTTGAATCTAGTGTTAACAAGTTCAAATCCCACTGCTTCCTCTTACTAAGTGTATGAGCTTAGAAAAACTATCTACTATTGTGGAGCCACTATCCTCTTATATAAAGTTGAAAAAAACCATAGTAACAATATCACAGGTAGCTTTGAGAATTTAATACAAGTAAGATTTAACCATGGCAAGTATGTAGCAAGTGCTTATTAGATGATTCTATGTATCCTGATAAATCTTTACTACTGGACAATGTTTTTTGAAAATTCATCATGAAAATCTACTTTGAGTTAAAGAGGGAAGAAAAAATTGGAGTGCAAAGATGTGAGCTAAAAATCTTACATGTTACTTTTTCACATATCAAAGTGGTTGGAACTTACTCAGTGCCCACATGAAGGTGGCTCTGTGATATGATTTAGATTTTTGTCCCTGCCCAGTTCTCATGTTTAATTGTAATCACCAGTGTTGAAGAAGGATCATGGTACGAGATGACTGGATCATGAGGGTGGACCTTACCTTTCTATTCTCATAATAGTGAATGAGTTCTCATTGGATCTGGTTGTTTAAAAGCATGTAGCACCTCCTTCTCCTCTCTCTTCCTCCTGTTCCAGGCATATAAGACATGCCTGCTTCAGCTTTGCCTTTGGCTATATTTGTGTTTCCTGAGGCCTCCACAGCCATGCTTCCTGTACTGCCTGCAGAAGTGGAAATTAAATCTCTTTTATTTATAAATTACACAGTCACAGGTGTTCTTTACAGCAATACGAGTCCAAACTAATACAGAAAATTTGTACCAAGAATGATACATTGCTATAAAGACACCTGAAAATGGGGAAGCAACTTTGGAACTGGGTAACAGGCAGATGTTGGAAAGGTGTGGAGAGGGCGGAAGAAGACAGAAAGATGATGGAAAGTTTGGAATTTCCTAGATACTTGCTAAATTATTGTGACCAAAATACTCATGGTGATATAGACAATAAAGTCCAGGCTGAAGAGGTCTCAGATAGAGATGAGGAATTTATTGGGAAATACAGCAAAGGTCACTGTTGTCTTGTGTTAGCAAAGAGGTTGGAAGCATTGTGCTCCTGGCCTGTGGATCTGCAGAACTTTGAGCTTGAGAGTGATGATTTAGAGTATCTGGTGGATGAAACGTCTAAGCAGCAAAGTGTTCATTCATGACATGGCCTGGCTGCTTCTAGCAGCTCTTCTCGTATTAGTGAGCAAATAAATGACCTGAAACTGGAACTTATATTCAAAAGGGAGGCAGAGCAAAAAGGGTAGAAAATCTGCAGCCTGGCTATGCAGTAGTAAGAAAATAAAAAAAATAAAAAAATAAAAAAAACATTTTCAAGAGAGGTATTCAAGCCTGCTGCAGAAATTTATGTAAGTATTAATGAAAAAGAGTTGAACATTAATAGCCAAGACAGTGGGAAAAATCTTTGAAGGCCTGTCACAGACCTTTACGTCAGCCCTTCCCATCACAGGTTTGGAGGCCTAGGGTGTAAAGAATAATTTGGTGGCCTAGATCCAGGGCTCCTCTGCCCTAGACAACCTTGGGACAGTGCTTACTGTGTCCCAGCCACTTCAACTCCAGCAATGGCTAAAAAGGATCCAGATGCATCTCAAGATGCTGGTCCAGAAGGTGCAAATGTAAAGCATTGGCAGCTTACACATGGTGTTAAGCCTTCAGGTACACAGAGGCAAGAGTTGAGGCATGGGAGGCTCCACTTAGGTTTCACAGGATGTGTGGAAATGAGTTGTATCTAGGTAGATGTATACTGCAGAGGCAAAACCCTCATAGAGAACCTCTATTAGGGCAGTGCAGAGGGGAAATGTGGGGATGGACACCCCACACAAAGTCCCTACTGGGGAACTGCCTGGAGCTGTGAGAAGGTGGTCACCATCCTCCAGATCCCAGAATGGTAGATCTACCAACAACTTGTACCATGGTCTTAAAAAAGCCACAGGCACTCAATGCCAGCTTGTGAAAGCACCTGCAGGGGTTGTACCCTGGCATATGCACAGAGGCAGAGTTGCCCAATACTTTGGGGGCCCACCCCTTGTGTCAATGTTGCCTTGATGTGAGACATGGAGTCAAAAGAGATTATTATGAAGCTTTAAGATTTAATGACTGCCCTGCTGGATTTTGAACTTGCATGGGGTCTAGGGCCTGGAGCCTTTTTGTTTTGGCCACCTTCCCCTTCTTAGAACAACAGTATTTAGCCAATGGCTGTACCTCTGTTGTATCTTGGAAGTAGCTAAGTTGTTTTTTATTTTACATGCTCATAGGTGGAAGGCATTTGCCTTGTCACAGATGAGACTTTGAACTGTGGACTTTTGAGTTAATGATGAAATGAGTTAACACTTGAGGGAATATTGAGAAAGGATTATTGTATTCCACAATGTGAGAAGGGCATGAGATTTGGGAGGGCCAGGGATAGAACAATAAAGCTTGGATTTGTGTCCTTGGCCAAATTTCATGTTGAATTATAATCCCCTATATTGGAGGAAAGGCCTGGTGTGAAGTGATTGGATCATGGGGTAGACTTCCCCCTTGCTGTTCTAGTGATAGTGAGTTCTCACAAGATCTGGCTGTTTTAAAGTGTGTAGCAACTACTTGTGCTCTCGCTTCTTCCTGTTTCAGCCATGTAAGACGTGCCTGCTTCCCTTTCCATCATGATTGTGAGTTTTCTGAGGCCTCCCCAGCCATGCTTCCAGCACAGCATTCAGAACTATGAGCCAATTAAACCTGTTTTCTTTATAAATTACCCAGTCTCAGGTAGTCCTTGAGAGCAAGGCGAGAACAAACTAATACACCAAGTGTTTAGGCAAAACCTAGGAAGTTCAGTAGCTGAAAGACAGAGAAAATTAATACCAACAGACAATGGCATATAATAATACTGCCAATACATAATAATTATAATACTGTGTGGTATGAGGATAGTTGGAATGATAAAGAGAGAGAGACAAAAGTTTGAAAGAAAAAGAAGGGAATAGGAGGGAAGGAAGGAAGGGAGAGAGGGAAAAAGGGAGAAAGGGTAAGTTTTTTAGATATCACCTAAAAATTTTTCTATTGATAGCTCAGAGTGAGAACATCAATTATGGATTAAACTGTAAAGAACAACAGAAACCTATACAAGAAGTAGAAATTGGCATTTAATGCTTGGGTAAGGCTTGGAAGGATCACGGGAACATCAGTGTAGCTATAATGGAAAAAAGATACCTCAAGTAGTGCTGGGGAGTTTATGGAATGTATTGGGAACAAATTAAGCAACTTTTTTTCTTAAGAGAGTAATTTAGTAAGATTTCATTAAGAATTAATTTGCAGAGGACAAGAATAGGATCAGCAAATAAGGTGAGGAGTCCGACGATGACCAATGAAAATAAGGCAAGGAGAGAGGAATGAAGAAGGGAAAAAAAAGCTTCTAAGGAGAAATTGGCAACCACTGATGGGTACCAGGGTATGGACACCAGTTATTTTGAAATTAAAGACCCACTGGGCACAAAAAGGAATTGGGTCCAAGGAAGAATGGACAGAAACCCACAATCCTAGGAGACTATGAGTACCAAAAAAGGCTTCTTTCCTGAAATTTTTCTAAGGAAAATTGCAATCAGAAACTTTAATGGCACTTCCTCCTAACTGAAGAATATTATCTTAGTTTCCGAGTCAAGATTGAGTCTGAGAACCACTGAAATTTTATTAAAGAAGTGGGTCAAGTAATAATAATAGCATCTTCATTGAAATTTGGGATTTTATAAGCCCGAAAATAGTGAAAATAAAATGTACTTTTTCTTTGTTAAAAAAAGTAATCAAACATTTCAAATTCCAACTAAGTGAAAATATAAAGTTAACCTCTTAAATCACTCAGTGAAAATATTATTTCAGTGTTACAAACTGAGCATCAACATTTAAAATAAAACATTTGTCATTAATTTATTTATAATTAAATATTGTTTTTTGAGAAGAAAAGATTCTAAATATATTCTGGATGTTAAAGTAGCTCTGTCTTAAAAATGCATCAATAAATTAAAAGTTAATTATTACTTTTTTTAAAAATACACAATTATAGCATTTTTAATCCTTAAGCTTTAGGCACTACACCACTTTTACAATTAAAGTTAATTAGGAATCTAAAATTGAATTGCTACATTAATAAAGGTTACTTTATTTTTCAAAAGGGAATTCTTAGATCTTTTACTGATACTGTTGTTTTTGAATAACATACCAACCTAAATTATTTCTACTCTGAGATATGTTCAGGCCAACTAATGACTTCCATTTGCCTTGGATTTTTAACCATTCGATGTCCCAAAAAAAAAATTTAAAAAAAAAGGGAAAAAAAAAAAGAAAAAAAAAAAAAAAAAAAAAAAAAAGTCAGGTAAACCACTAGAAGAAGAAACCCCAAAATATCAAAAACTGGAAAGGTAAAGGTGAAAAAGGCAATGAAAAAGGCAATGAATTTACTTTACTGGAAATAGAGTATTTACATTAATGTAGAAATGCTAAATAGTGAGACTCCCAGGTGTCTCAGAATGCTGGTTGCCAGAGCCAGGGAGGCGGGAAGAGCAGATTAAAATTTGGTAGTCAGCCAAAAAGCAGCTGAGTTTTATATAATTACTATAAAGGCTGATAAAGTGTGACATTCCAAAGCCAAACTCCCATGGATTAATAGAACTTCTAGTCATCTCTGTATGCATCATTTTAAATGTGAATGAACATTTCAAGATCACCATGGTTCAGAGGAATGAGCAACAATTGCACACAGAGTCCCAAGAACACTTGTAAATCAAAGAGGATGGCATAGATCAAGAGAATGTCAATTGTGTTAGCCAAGAAATAAGGTAAATCAGCTTGCTTTGCAGCCGAAAAGAGGGGCTTACACATGTTGCTCACAATAAAATAATAAAAATTCCATATTTTTTCATGTTGACGACACATGCACAATTCTGTCATGGAGTTTGAAAAACAAATATTTGAATAGAAATTTAGAAAGTAAATTTTTAAAAATCCACAATAATAAAATACAATCATAGCTCACTATATACCTTGCTCAGATGTATATAAAATTACCATAGGCTAAACATAATTCTTTGAACCAAATTAGATTATACTATATTGGCTCCTAAGGAGAAGGGAGTGGGAGTTAAAAATGTGGCAGTATTGAAGCTCTGCGAGCTAAATCTGTACTTTTCCTTTAACCAATAGATAGTATCTTAAATACTACAAATTTAGTAGGTATAATCTAAATTTTAAAATTAAAAAGATTATTCTAAGTGAATAATTCAGAAGAATGGAGTTAAAGTCAAGAAGAAACATTTTAAAGAGAAAAAAATTGTTTTCTCAGGGAATTGAAGATCTGGAGAGTTCAGAGGCAGAAGGATGGAAGAGAGAATTGCTGGTTTTTACCAGACGACTTATAGTCTCATTTGACTCTTAACATGTCTATGTATTTTTTTGATTTTTAAAAATAACCATTATAGACTTCTAGTTTCCAGTGCAGTATGTAAGGAGCTTAGAGGTCATCAATCCATCCTAGCAACAGGAAAAAAACTGAACAAACAGAAAAAACAACCCTTCTGAGATCGGTGAGAGAAGTGAGGTCATGGGGCAAGCTGCTGTGCCCAGATTGGGGAAACAGTAAGGCAAGTGCAAGAATCTCAACTGATTGGAGTGGAAATCCTTGAGCAGAAACCTCTGTGGGAACCCAGTACTGAGAAAGAAAAACCTTGTAACTGTAACTGACAAATTGCTAGAAGCTCAGTGTGGACAAGTCTGAAAGTTAAAAACACCAGGAAGGACCAGTCCTAGTGGGTGAAGCACACCCACGCTTTTGTGAGTTTTACCTTCATGAGCTCTATCAGGTTCTTATAGTTGAAGATGGGAGAAAAATTTACCGGTTTCTGGCAGGAAAAGGGCAGATAGGGGCAGATGGAGCCATGTTTAGTACAGAACCTTGTGCTCTTAATAAGGCCTGCCGTCAAAAGAAATTACTTTACCAGAGCATAGCCTATTGGAGTAATCGCAGAGTCTAACCCACTGTGAGGTGAGACAAGGATACCCAACTCTGGCCAGCTCTAACCATCCTGTCCCACCTAAGCAGGAGAAAAACTCAGAAGCACCTTGTGGAGTGTCCCAGCCCAGGGGCACAGAGTGAGACCTCACTTCAGGTCTAGATAACACTTTTCATTTTACCACCACATCACTAAAGGCCTGTTTGCCAAAGTTCTTTTTACCAGTACATCATGCCCAGCTTTCAACAAAAATTACAATGCATGTTAAAAGACAAAAAGTAATGAAAAGATTACTTTGACCAAAATAGGTGGACAGTTTTACCCAGCTCACAACATGTATCTAATAATCCCGCAATGAGAGGGTAGAGTGAGACAACACATCTGGTCAATTCGGTCTCTATTGCGTCATAAAAAATATAGCAACTGTATAACCAGCAGCGTAGTAGGGAATTAACCAAGACAGTGAATTACCAAGTCATTTTCTGTTGTTCGCATTTATCTGACATTTATCCAATGTCATATAAATATTCGTCTGTAGTTAATATTATATAATAGCAGTGTATAATGAGGAAAAAAATAACAGAGCTATATCAATATCATTACCTTAAATCTTTAATCAAAGATATTTAAAAGCACCAATTCTCTTGCCACATTTCCACAAGGAATTCAGAATATTAGGAACATGTTTCACAGGAAAAAACATTTAAGATTTGAAAAATGTTAATAAATACAACTCTTTGCCACAGTCCTATTTAAGTATTAGGAATTGAATTCCAAACATAGCAAAAGTGATACTTTGGAATATGATCTACCTAAAAGAATTAATATTTTCTCCCCAGCCATTTTCAGACTCAAAATGGTATAAGTCATTCAGGCCTTGGCTCAGGTTAGATATGTGTTAGTATGAATCATTCACAGTTCCAAAACACAGATTATCTCCAACTTCTCGTATTTCCATCTTTATGACATTGTGCCTTGTAAATCTGGAATTCATTATATAAAACATTGTCAAGCTAACACATATCCTTTGGAAATGTGAGTGTCTTGTTTTTCTCCTTTCGGAAACAAATGATACCTGTGTACACCATCTACATAGGGCATTTTGTTCCTTGTAAATATGGCTTTCATTCCAAATTGTTTTTATAGTGATTGGTTAAAAAAATACATCTTTCTATCACCAGGTCAATCTAAGGCCCCAGCTACACGTTTCTTTCTCACAGTAAGAGAAGTCTGGCATTCACTGGAGCTTTTCGCAGAATTCTTGGAGCTTAATCAGTATCGAATGGCCTAATTTCCTCGAGATTAAAGACGACATTATTTTAGATTTGATGATATATATGTTTATTACAAAAAATAATACTTGAAAAATAACGTTTTTTTTAAATCAACAATTACAACTCAAATAGCTAACATTTACTAAGCTTACTATGTAACATTAAGTGCTTTATACACTAATTCATTTCCTCACAGCCATGATATTGAGATGTTTCTAGTAATATCGCTATTCTGAAAATGAGGGAAATGCAACTTCAATAGCATCTAACTAGTAAGAGGCTGAATTAGAATTCAGACAAACAGTCTTTCTATCTCTACAGTCTAGGTTATGTTTAATAAATTTTATTTTATTGTGGTAAGAACACTTAACATGAGAACTACTCTCTTAAGCAAATTTTAAATATACAATCTAGTCTTGCGAACTGTAAGGATAATGTTGTACGTCTAGAACTTATTGATCTTACATCTTGCATAATTAAGACTTTATGCCCAAGCTTTTAACCGTCATACTACTGGATATTTAGGAAGATAGAGGCAATTACAAAATTAAAATTAACATCATTCTTAAATTTGTCACCTAACAGTAACAACAGTGATATGTTGGTGGATTTTTCTTCTCATCTTTATTTGTGCTTGTGTGTATCTCTGAAAATTGGAATCACACTAATAGTTTTAATGTTATTCTTTTTTCATTTCAAAAAATTCAGTATTTCCCATGTCATTACATGGTCTTTGAAAAACAGAATGTAAAAGCTGCAAAAGAAAAACATTTTTGCTTAAATGATCCAAAAAATTATCACAATTCTTTATGTCACTCAGACTGTGTAGATTTGGTCAAAATGACCAAATTTGTCTTCATTTCAGGGACTTTTAATTTCCTTCTAAGTCATCAAAATGTATCAGTGGAGTTGCATTTTTTTCTTTGCATTCCATATGCAGCCTTTCATCTGGAGCAGTTCCAAAGCAAGATGAAAGAATTTAGCGCAATTGAGGAATCTAACATCATCTACAGCCTAAGGGGTAGCCCTCACTTGTCAAAACAAGCAGCTGGAGACTAGAGAACTTCACTAGGGATTACCTAAGTGGACAATGGAATTTTTCTTCAAATGTAGTGAGGCTTTAAAAGTACAGAAAGTTCTCACTTTACATTGTTGATAGGTTCATGAAAACTGAGACTTTAAGTGAAAGGATGGAATAACATCCTTTTGTTCGACGTTGTTTAGTTATGACATTGGTGAGAAAAAAAATTGCAGTTTTCAAAAACCTATCTGAGAAATTAAGTGACCACCATTTGACTAACTTTTGTCTGTTCAGACTTCACATGGAAAGGTAGAACATTGGAGACCATGGTGGATATAGGACCAGAGAAGAGGACATTTGTTTCTTTTAACACCAAAGAAGTTTTGGTTGACATGCTTCTGTCCAGAAAAAAATTAAGATTAGAGTTTCTCAGTCTAAGAGTTCTTTTTGAACACTTGCTGCTCATTGATTTCTTTGCTCAATATATCCTCCCTGGGGCTGCTTAGATCTCTTTGGGAATAGTGCAAAGAATACAATCAAAATCATGAATTTATTTTGATTTTCTATTGATTCTTTTCTTCCACTGTGCAGAAGAAAAATGGTGCTTTGTATGGATTTGAGTAAAAATAATCCAATAACAGATCACTGGAGGAAAGAAAGCTAAATTATGCTCTCTGTATGTAGACTACTGTGGCAGTTGGTTAAGAACATCCATGGGGCATTCTAAAAATGCACATGAAACAGGCTGGAGGTGGGAAGTTTTAAGTTCTAAACAGTGAGATGGGGAAAAGCAATATGCTGGATGTTCAAAAGCACACAACTGGGCATCCTAATTTGATATATAGGTTTAGTTAAAACCCACATCAGATCATTGTGTACTGTGACGTATAAGCACACTTCAGTAAAAGCAATGCATCCTCTCCATGTGTTGGATATTCATAGATACAATAAAGCAAACTAGCAGGAAGGAGAAGACGGTTACTTTACATTCTTACAAAATACTGTGAATATAAGTTGAATTTGTGTTCTTTTTCTCTGATTGTAGTAAAACACAGCCATCTCAGGGACAATTTTTCTTTTCTTTCCTTTATCAAATATTCAAATAGAAATGATCATCTTTTTACATGAGTCCACTTCCCTGGCTGTCACTTTGGACTCACTGAATAGATTCTATCTATTCATGACTCAATAGATTCTATTTATTGATGACTAAAGCCAGTCAGTCACAGAACCCTTCTTCTGGCCACTGATTAGTCCACCTCTGTGAAACACACAAACCACTATCTGTAGTTGGTCAGTTTGTGTTCGTTCTCAGTATTGTCTTATTTGAGCTGGAGACAGAATTGTTTTCTTTCTAGTGATGAAGCTTTTAAGAATTGAGCTGTTAGTATTTATTTCCACCTACATTAAGATACCAATCAGAAATAATGAGGTCAACAGACAGAAGGAAGCAGAGAGGAAGATGGAAAGAATTCTGACTGACTTTTTAGAGAACTATTGAAAATCCAGTGGATATATTTTAACTTGTTTGAAAGGGTTTTTTTGTTAATTTTGTTATGAAATAAGATACTTTGATGTAAAAAACTGAATGAGTCTAAATGCAGAACATAGTTGTGTCTGACAATACGGCATTGTCTCTTTTGAGTGGAGAGAATTTAAGAAAATCACATCTAATTTTCTGCTTTTTTCTAATTTTGCTTTGTTTTTAAAAATCTATGCTAGAAGAATATAATTTTCACCATATATTAGATTGTGAGATTATTTAAATAATTAGCTACTGGCATGTGCTGAAATACATACTTTTAATAATCTCTGATTTGGTATTTTGACTTATGACATTTAAGGACTAAATAAACAGTGAGATGAGGAAAAGCAATCAGCTTTTCATCTTATTTATGGCGAAAACTATATATTCCTGTAGGAAAGTTTATAAAATTTAGCTACAAAATTAAGACCGCTCTAATGTCTATTAAAATTTTAAAAAGAAAACCCTATGCTAATTCTCCCTTGTAGTCACTTACAGTCTAGTTAAGTTATTCAAATTGAGTTTTTGGATCAATAGGCATCATTTATGGACCCAGGAAAGTAGTGTCTCTATGAGGGAAGTATGTTGGTGTGATGTAGGTAACCATCGCGTGGCAGATCCTAGCCTCACAGAAACTGTAGCCAGCGCTGGCCACTATATAGCAGATGCATTGACCTTCAGTTTGTTTCCTTTGAAATTTCAACAATCAGTGGGAGATAAAATCAGTGAAAACATAGTTGACAGGCCTGTGTTGCATACTGCTGCCTTAGGGATATAATTTATTCCCTGAAATCATTTTGGGTATAGATTCAGATTCAGTCCACTAGTATAACATGATCTGGAAGAGAAATCAGATAACGAAAACTTTTTGAATTCTCTATCTGGATGAAAACTTTTTGATTTAAAAAACAGTGAAATATCTTACAATTTATTTAAAACAATCTAAGTTGCAAAAATGTCATAAATCTAAGTCTTTGATCTCCACGGTGAAATTCTACCCTAAAAATTATGTCAAGATTCCCGTCCTTTTATATGCTAAGCAGACCATATGACCTTATAACACTGGACCCTGAGTTTTATACACTGAGAGTATATTTTCTTTTGGGAGAATTTAAAAGCAAAGATTAGAAATAATGAAGGAAATAGAAAACATAATCTAATGATAATTATAATTTATTTGTTAATTTAAAAATATGCTCAGACCAAAAAAAAAAAAAAAAAAAAAAAAAAAAAAAAAGTCAGGTAATTATTTTTAAATTAAAAAATATGCTCAGACCAAAAAAAAAAAAAAAAAACCCACAAGATGTATTTTAAAAAACACAAGATATATTTAGGTAAAATATTATATGAGAAACAATACTAGTATGGGAATTCTAAGAATATATTTTAGTCTAACTTTTATTCATAAATAGCTGTGTGATCTTGGGCAAAACACTGACAGTTCATTGTTTTTAATCAGATGTGATTTCCAATATGTAGTATTTGAGATCTCAGAGGAGCAAAGATGTTATAAATTTATGATGTTAGTGGCAGGTAAGAGAAGGGAAAATTTATAGTGAAGAGAACATAGGCTAACTATGAAGGGTTTCCACGGAGAAGTCGGTATTTTAGAAAGCATGTAGTAGGAAAGAGGGATCTTGAAGAAGATAAAAAAGGACTACATGCAAAGATACCCCAAATAATTCAATAGACATTCAGCCAAAAATGAGTATTTGGAATAGACATGTCCCAACGTTTACACATTCATTTGCACAATCGTGAGATATGGCAGGTTAGCCTAACAACAAGCTCGACTCCAGTTTGTAGCACCTGAATCAAGACTCTTTTCACTAACTGCCTTTTTGATTTGGGCAAACAGCTTTAATTTTCCTCTGATCTAATTTTTTCAACAGAAAAATATACCTTACAGATTTGGCTGTTGGCTTAAAAAAAATACATGAGGGACCTTAGGTCTGGTACATAGGTTTTACTCAGTAGAATATATTGGCTGATACTATCATTTTGTATAGGTAATGCTCATGTTGTCCAAGCCAATTATTTTGTTTTTAAAATATGGAGATGAGAGCAAAGCGCAGTGACTCACACCTGAAATTCCAATGAGTGACTAGGGAGGCTGAGGCAGAAGGATCACTTGAGCCCAGAAGTTCAAGGCTGCAGTGAGCTATGATCTTGCCACTGTACTCCAGCCTGGGCAACAGAGTGAGACCCCAGCTCTTAAAAAAGAAAAAAAGCGTGATGGCAGGGAGAACCTATTTAATGCTTCCATTTTGTATAATTGGTAGGATTCTATTTTTAAAATGTCATTTAGCATATTCTTTTAAGACTTTGACAGGTTTAAGAACGAGTTATTATATACTTATTATGTAGCAGATACTGTCCAAGAAGTGTTAACATTAAATAAAAATTATATCATAATGTAAGAGGAATTTAATAGTAGTTAAGAACAGCAGCTCTGGAAGCAAACAGCCTAGATTGAAATGTTGCCTGTAACCATTCCTTAAGGTTTGACTTAGGAAGCTACCACCTTTTTCATTTTCTTTCTGTTACTTTCTCTGTAAAGTTTAAATCATAACCGTATGTGCTATTATTCTGATATTAGGATAAAACCTAAGGAACTTACAGGAGTTTTCGCTATAGCAAAAGTTTAAAAAATGCTTAGTGTTCTTATGGCTGGAGCTCTGAAAAGAATAAATTAGGTAATATTGGTCATGAATAATTCGCCTTGCTAAGTACGTTCTTAGTTCCTTAGAAAATAAACAAAGTTATGTGGTTATGCTGAGCAAATTAGCAAGTCATTATACCTACTTAACAATCATGATCCTGGCTTTGACTCATAAAGCTCTTTTCTTTGTAGTTGACGCACGGGAGCTGAACTTTTTCCTACATTTTCTAACAGCACAATTATATGTTATATTGTCTTGCCAAGGGTCACTTTGCATGTAGGGTCAATTTACTTGTTACACCATGATAGGCTTGGTTCCCCAACACCCTGCTTTGCTGATCTGGGGTAAGCTTTCTTATTTAACTGATTTCTTTAAAGGCTAGACTAAGGCAGGCTTTCCCAGCCCCCACAGACCTTCAGCTTTGATTACATGACCACAAAATGAGAAAGCTTCCTGGTCATCTCTCTTTCTCTGCCCATGCTAACTACTGATGCTTGAACACTGCCAAATTACCAGACAGCAGTCAGGCTAGCCTTAAAAATGCTGTTGGAAAATCTACCAAAACTTGTTTTTTGTTGCTGCAAGCTTAATGACTAGCTAGGCACTCTGGCTATTATATGTGGTTAAGTTTGATTTAAATTAATTTAAACAGTTTTTAAATGCAGCTCCCTAGTCATATCAAACCAATTCCAAGTATTTGACTAGTGCACGTTTTGAGACAACAAATACTAGATTGATTGTATCATGCGGAAAGTTCTATTGGGATGATTCCAGATCTGGAACATGGTAAAAACAGTAAAGTACTAGCCAACCTGAAAGATCTTTCTGTTTAGACAATTGACCATTCTCTCCTACCAACATATTACCATCTAGCAAGTTTCTTACCTAATACTGCATTCCACTAAATGACAGGTTATGAATAAGTGTTGAATTGCATGTGTATTTTAATGTATAGGCCCTTGTAAGCACATGGGTCACAAACTATTTCAAAGGAAACAAGAAGTGGACTGTCTCCAAAAGTTATTCATCGTAAAAGTAACTAAGCCACCAGTAATGTACTTGGTATTTTAAAATCCGAATTTCACTCTATAGATAAAAGTGCAAGGACTGTTTGAGCTGGTATCTTGGATGGCCTGAAAAAAATGCAAAAATTAGATAGTACAGCACTCAACATTCAGTTACAGGTTAAAAACCTACACTTTTAGGTACCAAAAAAGGAAAAATAACTAAATTACATTTTTTAAAATGGTAGGAACAGAGAAACTAAAAAGGTTCTTGCGTAAGACATGGCAAATGAAACTAGCACTTATTCCCCTTTATTAATTTGAAATGTATATAATGGCATTGATATTCTACGTATCCAATGTGTTACATTTTTAACTTAGCAAACAAGTATGACAGAAAAAAAACCCAAAAATTTAACATCCTTTAATATTAAAGAAGATTTGTAACATGGCACTAATTTCTTAACTTAATATGCTAGTACAAAATGCCTATAACCTTATTTAAATACTGTTTGTTAGGGTCATAGCAAAGCAAGTCAATGGAACCCCTCCCCGTTCTCCCCTGCCAAGCCAAGCTCATAACAAAACCAGCCTCAAGCCTTATAAACAGAGCACCTAGGTCCTAGGATGTGGTTGCACCCAGCTGTGGAACCCAGGATGTTAACCCAATTAAGCAGAATGTCCGCCCCTGAGAAACCAGATGCGGTTTTTCTTACAATAGCACCCGGCTACCTGCAACCCCCCTATTTAACCTCCATAGTCTGTAAGCCAGGCTGCTACCTTCACTGCCTTTGGTGAGGCAGCCAGCCTGGCAGGTTGAAAGAAACTTGCTAAACCAGATGCTGGGCCTGCCTCTCCATCCTTTCAGTCAACCTTACATGTTGGTACCAAAACCCAGGATGGGAGTAGGTGCTGGCCACTCTTTCTCTCCCTGCTCCTATGGCTAGCCACTGTAGTCCTGAACCTCTTGCCAGACCCAGGAGGGAAACCCCAGAGCTCTATTGCCAATTGCAGTTAGCGCCATCCAAATCATCACCTCCTGGCCGGTAAGTTGCGTAGAGGTTTGCCTCAGTCCACGTTCCTTGACTGTCCATTTTTTGTCTGAAAGTCCCAGCATTGGGCTGATGACAACCCTTCTGGCCCCAGGGGCCTCAGTCCTGTTGTCTTGGGGACACCTAATTTGACAACTGTCCTGAATTCACTGTCTTAGGTAAAGGAAACAGGGCAGAGGACGCTCTCTCCTGTATCCTTGGCAGCCTCCTCCTCTTCTGGCCTTTTGCCAGGGTGTCTGGCCAGTCCGTTCCATCTAAAATTGCCCCCTTAGGATGTCTCCTGTCTGATGTCAGGCCCAAAAGATTAATTTTCCACTGTAATATGGTCTGGTCCCAATATAAATAGGATAATGGCTCTCAGTGGCCCAAAAATGGTACTTTCAATTTCAACATTCTCTGGGACCTGAGCAATTTCTGCCACCACAGTGGCAAATGGTCTGAGGTTCCCTATGTTCAGACTTTCTTTACCCTCCACCAGTCCTGCTCCACTTTCCAAATCTTCCTCACGTGCTCAAAACCCAACTCAACCCCACCTGCCAGGACACCCTGAACCACTGCCTTATGCCCCAGCCTGAGCTCTCCTCGTGTTCCCTCTCCTCGTCAATGCCCCTGCTTCTGACTCTATCTCCTCTCTGCCCAATGCCCACTCCCAGACCCAGCATCCCCCACAGCCAGCTCCCTTACTCCCCCTTCAAGAAGTGGCAGGGCTGGAAGGCAGTGTCCACGTTCATGTTCTCTTCTCTCTATCCGATCTCTCCCAAACTGAAAAGAGCTCAGGTCGTTCTCCTCCAATCCAGACACTTATATCAAAGAAAGAATTTAAATATCTTACCAAGTCTTATGAACTCACTTGCCATGATCTCTACATTACCTCTCTTCTCCCCTCCTTCCAAAGAGGAGGAAAGAGCGTGGCTTGCAGCCCAGGCACATGCCAACAATCTTCATCAGCAAAATCCTACTAAGCCTGTAGGAGCTGCTGCCATCCCCCAGGAAGAGCCAGCCTAGGAAGACCTGCCCACTGAGCCTCCCATAACAATATAATTACCTGCCTTATTGCAGGCCTTACCAAAGCTGCCCATAAGGCTGTAAAGTTAAAAACAAACTCAGAGAAATTTCCCAAAAGGCCAACAAAAATCCTGCCCGGTATCTTTCCCACCTTACAGAGGCCCTCCAAAATACACCCACATTAATCCTGCCCTCGAGGTGGCACCATAGTTCTTAACACTTATTTAATCTCCCAGTCTGCTCCTGACAGCTGACACAAACTTAAAAACACTAAAGATAGCCCTCAAACCCCACAAGACCTCCTCAACCTGGCCTTCAAGGTCTTCAGTAACATGAATAAATAAAGCAAAATAGACAAGGCCCAAAGGGATCATGCCAAATACCAGCTTCTGGCAGCAGCCATTCACCAACCTAAACAGCCTAGCTATGGCACCCAGGGGCACAAAAGACCTGATAGCAGTGAACTTCTGGGGGCATGTTTCAAGTGTGGCAAGGAAGGCCATTGGGCACGGGCATATCCCAATCCACGGGCACCAAAGAGCCCTTGCCCCATCTGCCAGCACATGCCCACTGGAAGCCTGAGGTCCTCTCAACAGGCAGACACAAAAGCCTGTACCTGCAACTCCTTCACCAAAACAAAAGGTGAAGAATTGCTTACATGCCCACAGCTCCTTGGCTTAGCTGCTAAAGACTGATGGGGCCCAGGTTCCAGGCCCCATCCACTGTCACTCTATCAGAGCCCAGGGTAACTCTGCTAGTAGCAGGAAAGCCAGTTTCTTTTTGCATCCATACCAAGGCCACCTACGTGGCTTTGCCTAAATTTTCAGGAACAACTCATCCCTCACAGGTCTCATTTGTGGAGGTTGATGGACCCATCTCACACCCAGGTGCCACCAAACCCCTCAGTTGTTCCCTGCCTAATACAGTTTTCTCACTCTTTCCTTATCATGCCTCACTGTACTACCATTCTAGGCAGAAACTCCTATCACTAATGGTCCCGTATTTACCAACTCCTCCAAGCTGCACACCTCCCAACTAAGGCAGGAGTCATACACTGCCAAGGACACCAAACAGGATCAGATAAAATCTCAAAAGGGAACAGAAGTGCCAATGAGGCAGCAAAAAAAAAAAAGCCTCCCTTTCCTCTGCCCCACCCCTCTCCTCCTCATGACCCCACAATCCAACCCCAGTATTCCCCCACCAAAAAATCTTTGTTACAACAAGAAGCCTCCTTCCAAATAAACCAGATAGTCAAAAATCAAAAACCTCATCCTCCCTCGAAAACAAACCAAGTAAATTCTAATATCTCCTTATCAATCCTTCCGTATCGGTGCATGTCCCTCTACCTTCTCCTTCGCCCTTACTTCTCTTCCCCCCACCTGTTTATCACACTAAAGACATAACCTCAAACTGTTATGCATGCTTCATCACTTCCTCTCAAGGGGCCATCTGCTGTCCTCCTATCCCTACAGCCTCTCCCCAAAACATAAATGTCTTCTCCTCTCCCCTATTCCCATACACAAAAAAGAAAAAAAAAAGGTCTCAAAACAAGTTTATTCCTAGGACTCTATCAGCCACCTCATAAATCCTCTAAAAGGGGCCGCCTCCCTATGCCTCTGCCTTTGTAGACAGAGCCCTCATCCTCACTAAAAACTACTCACTGCCCTCACTAACAGAGCGACCAAACTTCTCTCCACATATACTGCCAATTACGACCATGCAAAACTTCCTCACCCTGCCATCCAAACTCCCATAACCCTCCACACCCCAAAACCTGGCCAAGCCCCCTTAGGTGTCACCTCTTCCAACATACACATACGTGTAGGCATCATCCCTCCCTCGGCCTGTGGCTCAACTCAAACCATCTCCCGTTCCTCTTCCCATACCTCACTCCAAGTAAATGACTCAGTTTCCCCTGAAGCTAATGGCCTCTTTATCCAGCCCCTCTGCATTACCTCCTCTCCTGCCTCTCAAACATGGAAACCCTTTCCCCAGGCAGGAGCTCTCAAAAGGGTCTCTTTCCTTCCCCCCTGTAGGTTACCAAAGCTGGACCTCCAAACAAGGAATCTACACACTCCAACACCTATTCTCAATCCACTTGTCTGTTGACATTAACACTGCAGGCATCTTCCTTTGCGAATCCACAACCTACTCTGTTTCCCGACCAAATAGACAGGTACTTGCACCCTAGTCTATCTTACCCCCAACATGAACCTTGTCCCTCCAAACCAAAAACTCCCCATCCCTGCTACACTACACGGCCATCCCCGGCCCCCAAAAAACAGTGCAGTTCATTCCCTTATTAGTAGCCCTTAAAGTCACAACTAGTGTCAGGTTAGAAGCAGGAAGCCTAAAATCCTCATGATCATATTTCCAGTTGCTCTCCCAAAACTTCCAATCATCACTGAATTTTTAAAAAAGCACCCTTTAACAGCACTCACCCTACAAAAACCACAAAGGCTTAGACCTCCTCGCTGCTGAAACAAAGTCTGTGCCTCTTTTTAAATCAACAATGCTGTTTATATCTCAATAAATCTAGGTTAGCACAAAATACTATCAAAAGGCTCAAAGACCCAACCCAGAAATTTTAAAAAAACTTTCTGCCTGGTCCTTCTGGCCCAGTGGGTCTCTCAGCTCCAGGGCCCCGTGGCTGCTTCCCCTCCTTGGCCCTGCTACAGCTCTCCTCCTCCTCTTGGTCTTTGGCCCTTCCCTCTCACACCTTTTAACCCAGTTTTTGCAGAATCGATGACAAGCTTTTACCCATGGCACAAGACAGGACATGACAGTGTTCCAGGACTACCAACTTGCAAGCCAGCCTCAGCCCAACCAGCATCCATACTCAGCATGAAGCACTTAGAAATGAATGGTGCACCCTTTCTCTTTATTTTGTATATATAACAAAAGGCTGGAATGTTAGGGTCACAACAAGACAAACCCGTAGACCCCCTCCCCTTTTTCCCCTCCTGAGCCAAGCTCATAACAAAAACAGCCTCAAGCCTTGTAAACAGGGCACCTAGTTTCCAGGATGTGATTGCACCCAGCTCTAGAACCCAGGATGTTAACCCAATTAAGCAGAATGTCAACCCCTGAGAACCAAGTTGCGGTTTTTCTTACAATAGCACCCGGCCACCTGCGACACCCCTATCTAACCCCCATAGTCTGTAAGGCAGTTAGCCTGGCAGGTTGAAAGAAACTTGCTAAACCTGACCCTGCCTCTCCATCCTTTCGGTCAACTTTACAAATATCACCTTATGTTTATGAACTTTCAATGATCTTCCAAGCTGTTATTCATGTATACATTTATGTGTTCAACAGATACTTCTGATTCCCTAACATGAGTCCCGTTCTGCTGGGCCCTGGGTGGACAACAGTGAACAAGTTAGATCCACTATGAGAGACTAACATTAATCAAATAAACACTAGTGAGTTTATAGTTACAAAACAGTGAAAACAATGAATGCTGAGGGCATATTGAAAGGAAATTGAGATAAAGGCAGGATTTTCCTGAGAAAAGAATTACTAAACTAGTACGGAAGCATATGGAAGAACATTCTTGCTGAATAAAGACATGATCCGAATGAAAGCTGGGGTCGTGGCAGTGAAGGAAGACAAGATGGTGCCAGCTGACGCCAAGGAGACAGAAGTTGATCAGGTCATACAGGCCTCGTAAGTCATGTGGAAACTTTAGCACAATGTGAAAACATGCAAATGGCTTAAATCAAGAGGCAAATAAAATCAGCAGAGCCACATTTGGATAAGATCCGTTTTGCTGCAGCATGGAGACTCCGTAACAGGATGGCAGAGTAGATGTGGGAGAAAAATTTGGAGAGCATTTTAATAGTCCAGATGAGACAGGACAATACCTCGGATAAAGGTTTAGGCAGTGAAAATAAAGAGAAGAGGACAAAATTTAGAGATTCAGAAAGTTATAAGGAAACTTGTATTGAATTAAATATAGAGCTTAAAAGAAACAGGAAGAACAGAGATGATACTTCATAGCTATATATTTTCATAGAATTAAAAGCATAGATTCATAAAAGTGAATGCATAGGGAAACTATGAAATGATTTTAGGGGAAATGGTATGAGTTTAAATTAGGCATAATAATTTTAAGGATGAGTGTGGACCTGGGAGGAGCGTAGGTCTTAACTGGATACATATAGATATCAAAATCATATAATGGTACTGTGTATCTTGCAACTGCTTGCATATGAGATATAGGTGTATGTGTGTGTGTGTGAAATTTAGATACATGTAATTAATTTTAGGGCTAAGGATTAGAGTGGAAAAACTGGTAATATCTAGCATGTAAATGTGATATAGTGCTATCGAGAATAAAATAGAACATTTCCGAACTCGTCACAATGCAAATAGCTAATGGCCAGGTAAAAGAAGATGTACCTGAAACTTGAATGAAAATGATTTTTAGACAAAAAGAATTCCCGAGGTGAATCCAGAAGAAGAAAGTATTAAGAAGCAAAGTGTAGTCAACAGTGTTAAAATCTCCTAAAAATTATATTAAGTACCAAAAAAAGCATTCCTTAGATTTATTAACAAAAATCATTAGTGTCCTTAGTAAGAGCTTGACTGCATAGTTTATAGAAAGAGAAGCCAGACCACAGTGAGAGGTATGAATTCAATGTATATGGTCAAATTCCATGAAATCTAACTCCAAATGGGCATGAGGGTGATAAGGTAATACATTTTGGAAGATGTAGCTTCTGAACAAATAGTGTGTGTCTATGTGTATCTGTTTTGGTAGGGAGGATTGAGCATGTTGAATGCCAATGAGAGGATTCAAGCGAGTATACAAAAAAAAAAGCTCAGTACTCTAAAAGGGGCAATATGGAATATGACCCCAAAATTAAGTTCAATCATGCTCTAGGAACAGCATGTTTAAACATTTTGACTTTTTTTTATACCTACAGTGTGCAATAGGCAGGGAAAAAATAATACACCTATTTATTCATACTAGAAAATGAAGGTTCAAGATATTAAACAACTGCTCAGTGACAAAACTCTAGGTCTCTAGATTTTCAGCTCAATACTTTTTTAATGGACTAGAGTCAATCTGGAAGAGAGTACTGGATAAAACTATCATCAAAGAAAAAATAAAATTCTTAGGTTGAAACAGATTTTGTTTCTTCCCTTAAAGGGAAGAAATTAGAGAAATCAGAAAATATACTTAGAAAGTAAGAAGTCCACATTGGTATATCAGTCTGCCATAACATCTTTTAAAAAGAGCCTCTTATGAAATCATTCTGGAGGTCAGAGTAATACCTGCTGCTTTCTTAGAGTTTGTGTTTCTGAAATTCTCTGTTGTGTAGCAAGGCCAGCCGCTCCTGATCTATTACTATCCACATCTGGTATTACAACATGCAAATTATCAAGTCAAGTTTGCCACAGTTGGCCTTGGCTGACTTTTCCCCACTTTGCATATTATTCTTTTACAATATATTTAATAATATATTAAACCTGAGCATTTGCAAGACACATCAGTACCATTTCAACTTTTCTAGGTCCTCACAATGGAGTTTTATAAATAATTCACAACAGCATGCTAAATAATGAAATCTCTGCCAAAGTGTCTGTCATGTCATCCAACCAAGACCCTTCCTGAGACTTGGCCTGGTTTGTTGTACACAAATGCTATTGGCAGAACTCCATAGAAAAACATGTTTCTGCCAATCAAACCCCAGGAAGTGGGGCTACCTGCTGACGAATCCACACTGCTCATTCAATTCAGCAAAACATCAAACTCCATAATAAATGTTTTCTAAAACAAAACATGGTACCTGAATATTGAAATGTAAATAAAAATGAATTAAATATATAGTCATGAGTGTTTAAAAAGAGGGGAAAAATTTATCTGAAGGAGAGTATACAGAGAAAATATTCATTACCCACTAGGCTCAGGAATATACATTGCATTATTATTATAGTGCATTATTTTTTGATCCTTAATATATTCAGAACACTGTTGGCTGACTAATTAGGAGAAAAGATTAAAAACAGAAACAGAGAGTGACATCAGCAAGGCAATGGAATGAGAGATCCCAGCTCCCAATCCCATGCAAAAACACTGATTTTTATAACCACCTATGGGCAAGAATACCTTTGTGAGAGTCCCTGAGTCTACCTAAGGTTCCACACCTAAGTGGACCAAAAAAAAATCCAAGTTTGGACACATTTAAAAAGGTAGGATTCAGCATCACTTTACCTGCATCATTCCTCCCTCAAGGCAGCACAACTCTGTGTCAAGAGAGGCCCACTTGGCTCACCATTACTTCTACAGAGGAAAGTGAGAGAAATGCAATAATTCTGTCTTCCCAGACTTGTAGGGTTCTGCCTAGGTAACCTATTTTGTCTCTACCAACCCAGAACACTGAGGGATTGGCACTGAGCCCACAGTGTTCTGTGGGGGTAGAGACAAAAGTAGGTCACCTGGGCAGAGAACAAGGGATCGGCTGCTGTGCACTCCTTCCCATCACCTTACTTCTAGATGCAGCTCCTAACCGGCTCATGGGCTCCTCCAAAAGGCCGGACTTCTAAGGAAAGATAAAACTGACAAACCCCTAGCTAGACCAACTAAGAAATAAAGACAGAGGACTCAAACATAAGTATAAATGAAAGAGGAAACATTACAACTGATACCACAGAAATAATAAAGATCATAAGATGATTATGAACAATTATGCACCAATATATTGTATAACTGGGAAGTGGAAAAATTTCTAGAAAAATACAACCTACAAAAACTGAGCAAGGAAGAAATAGAAAATCTAAACAGTGCAATATCAATTAAGAAGACCGCATCAGTAATCAAAAATTTCCCCCAAAGTAAAGCTCATGACAGATGATTTCATTGGCAAATTCTACCAAACATTTAAAGAATTAATGTCAGTCTTTCTCAAACTTTTCCCAAAATACGAGGCAGAAGGAACACTTCCAAATTCATTCTGAGGCTAGCAAAGAACACTATAAGAAAAGGAAATCGCAGGCCAATATTTCTGATGAAGGTAGATGCAAAATGTTTTGACAAAATATTAGCAAACAAAAATTTAAAATCACATTTGAAGGATTATACACCATGATCAAGCACAATTTATTCTGGAAATACAAGGATGGTTCAACATATACAAATCATTATATGTGCTGCATCCACCACATTAACACAATGAAGAACAAAACTGTATGATTATTTCAATAGATGCAGAAAAAAACCATGACAAAATTCATCATGCTTTTATGATAAAAACTCAACAAATTAGGTAAAGAAGAGCTGTACTTCAACATAATAAAGTGCATATGTGGCAAGCCCATAGCTAACATCATAATCAATGGTGAAAAGCTGAAAGGTTTTTCTGTAAGATCAGGAATAACGGAAAGGATGCTTCCTCTTACCACTTTCATTTGTCATGTACTGGAAGCTCAGCCATAGGAATTAAACAAGAAACATAAATAGAAGGCATCCAGATTGAAAATTAAGAAGTAAAACTCTCTGTTTTCTGATGGCATAATCACATATAGAAAATCCAAGACTCTACCCAAAAAACTTAGAATAAATGAATTCCATGAAGTTGCATAATGCAGTATCAATCTACAAAAATCAGTATTTTTTATATGCTAACAATCAACTAGTGATCTGAAAAAACAAAAAATCCCATTTATAATAGCATCAAAAATAATAAGATACTTAGACCCATTTTAACCAAGTTAATAGAAGACTTGCACATGGAAAGCTATAAAACACTGATGAAAAATATTAAAGTAGACACAAATAAAATGGAAACATATGTCCATGGGTTGGGAGAATTAATACTGTTGAAATGTCCCTACTACCCAAAGCAATCTAGAAATCCAATGCAATATTTTATTAAAGGGTTCAGGACATGCTACTCCAAAATATGGCACCTTGGCATTTGAGAAAACACAAGAAACAGAAAAGTCTCTCTGATCTTGTTGCATTATTCTCCCCTGAAGTCATCCACGTAAGCATTCTCTAACTTTTTTCTAAAGTAGGTCACAAGACTGTCTTTTTAGAGGGGTCCTACCTATACCTGGAGAAAAGGAATTAAGACATAGAAACACCAAGAAGAATCTTAACAGAAAGGCTTTCTGAGTCCCTTCAGTTTGTTACCATTAGATCACATTCGTTTGCGCTCTTATTATTGTTCTGCATGACTGTTTGTAAAAACATGGTTCCCCCTGTTACCTTGGGTGTTCCTTTCTGAAGCCTCCTATGTCATGTAAAACTTTTATTAAGTATATTTGTTATGCTTTTCTCTTGTTAATCTATCTTTTGTTACACAGATCCCAGCCATGAACCTTAGTAATATATGAGGAAAGAAATCTCTTCTTCCAAACAAATGTGATCCCTATAAAAATTCCAATGACTTTTTTTGTATTGAAGTAGTAAAAGTAATTCTAAAATTCATATGAAATTACAAAACTCCCAAATAAAGTCATCTCAAGCAAGAAGAACAAAGGTGGAGGCATCACACTTCCAGTTTCAAATTATATTACAAAGCCATAATAAACAGTATAGTTCTGACACAAAAACAGACATACAGATAAATTTAACAATAGAAAATGCAGAAATAAACCAACGTTTATATGGTCAACTAATTTTTGACAAAGATACCAAGAATACACAAGGAAGAAAGGATAGTATCTTTAGTAACTGGTGTTGAGAAAACTGAATACTTACATGCAAAAGCATTAAAATTGGACCCTTATCTTAGATCATACACAGAAATCAACTAAAAGTAGATTAACTACGTAGACATAAAACCTGCAATCATAAAACTACTAGAACACAGCATAAAAGAAAAGCTTCCTGACATTGGTTTTGGCAATTTTTTTATAGGACACCAGAAACACAGGCAATATAACCAAAATAAACAATATCAAATATCAAAATAAAATAAAAATAAACAGCTTCTGCACAGGAAAGGAAACATTCAACAAACTGAAAAGGCAACTTATGGAAGTAAACATTAGCAAACCATGTATCTATCTGATAAAGATTACTATACAAAACACATAAGATACTCATACAATTAATAGCAAAACAGAACCAATCAAAACCCAAATAGCCTGAACAAAATTGGGCAAAGGCCTGAGTAATCTTTCTAAAAAAGACATACAAATATGTAACAGATATATTAAAAAGTGCTCAACATTACTAATCATCAGGAAAATCCAAATAAAACTGCAATGATTTATCATCTCACAACTGTTAGCATGGCTATGATTTTACACACAAAAAAGGAGAGATAACAAATGTTGGTGAGAATATGGGCAAGAGGGTCCTTACACATTGTTGGTGGGAATGTAAACTGGTAAAGCCATTATGGAAAACATAATGGAGTATGTTGAGGAAACATACAGGGTTTCTTAAAGAGTTAAAACTGTATGACGCAGAAATTTTAATGTGTATATATTCAAAGGAATTGAAATAAGAATCTTGAAATAATAGCTGCATTTCCATGTTCATTGCAAAATTATTTACCATATCCAAGATAATGCAATATTAAATGTCCATTGATAGATGAATAGATTAAGAAAATATCATGTATTCATCCAACTGAATATTATTCAGCCTTTTAAAAAAGAAAATTCTATTGTTTACAACAACAAAATCCCTAGAGGACACTATGTTATGTGAAGTAAGTCAGACACAGAGAGTATTTGTCTCTTACTTACATGCTGTAATAAAATACCATAGACTAAGCAGCTTATAAAAAATAAAAATTTTTACTTCTCACAGTTTTGGAGGCTGGGAAGTCCAAGATCAAGACATAGGCAGTTTCCATGTCTTGTGAAGGCCTACTTTCTGCTTTATGGATGGCACATTCTCATTGCGTCCTCACTTGGTACAAAGGACTAGCTACCTTCTAGGGTCTCGTATAGGAGCACTAATCCTCATAATGAGAGCCTTGCTCTTATAACCTATTTATCTCCCACAGGCCCCACCTCCTGAGATCATCACCTGTTGGGTAAGGAACTCAACATATGAATTTAGGGAGCGGACACAAATGCAGTGGGCAAAGTAGCATGGTGGCTGCCAAGAGCTTTGGTGAGGAGAAAATGAGGAGGTGATTTTTAAAGGGTACGAAGTTTCTGTTGTGCAAGATAAGCAAGTTTCAGAGATCTACTCTACAGCATAGTGCCTATAGCTAACAATACTGTACTGCTATACTTTATACTTAAAATTTGCTAACAGGATAGAGCTTATGTTTAGCGTTCTTACCAAAGACTTCCCTAAATCCACGCATTGTATATAATAAAGGGGGTGGGAGGAAACTTTGGGAGGTAATGAATAGGTTTATGTCCGCTATAGTGATGGTGGTTTCACAGGTGTATGCTCACCCAAGCTGATGATGTATACATTAAATATGTACTGATTTTTATATGTTGATTATACTTCAATAAAGTGGTCAAATAAATAAGTAAATAAACAAATTCCCTTTAAAATTAATAAATGCAGGAAGGGAGTATATATTTCTCCAAAATGGCAGTTCCTTAAAGCTGTGGTTTTCCACTCTGCTTATTCAATCATTTGTTGCTTAACAAGGATATATTCTGAGAAATGTATCATTAGGCAATTTCTTCGTTGTGCAAACATCATAGAGTATATTCACACAAATCCAGATGGTATAGCTTACTACACACCCAGGCTATGCGGTATAACCTATTGCTTCTAGGCTACAAATCTGTTCAATGTGTGACTGCACCGAACACTGTAGGCAATTCTAGCACAGTGGTAGTATTTGTGTAAATAAACATGTCTAAACATAGGTGAGGAACAATAAAAAACAGTATAAAAGATTAAAAAAATGGCATACCTGTATAGAATAACTACCATAAATGGAGCACGAAGGACTGGAAATTTCTCTGGATGAGTCAGTGAGTAACGAGTGAATGTGAAGGCCTGAACATTATTCCACACTATTATAGACTTTATAAACACTGCACACTTAGTCTTTTCTATATTTATGTAAATTTTCTTTTCAATAATACATTAACTTTAGCTTACTCTGTCTTACGTTAAAGCATTTTTATTTTTTAAATTTTTCTGACTCTTATAACACTTAGCTTAAAACACACATTGTACAGCTGCACAAAAATATTTTTCTTTATACGCTTATTCTATAACCTTGTTGCTATATTTACTTTTTTTTTTAACTTTTTAAACATTTTTGTTAAAACTAAGACACAAACACATACATTAGCCTAGGCCTACACAGGTCAGAACCATCAGTATCACCACTGTCCACCTCCATATCTTATCCCACTGGAATGTCTTTAGGGGCAGTAACAAGCATGGAGCTGTCATCTCCTATGATGAGAATGCCTTCTGGAATACCTCCTGAAGGACCTGCCCAAGGCCCTTTTACAGGTAACTTTTAAAAATATATAAGTAGAAGGAGTACACTCTAATGGTAAAGCCTATGGTATAGTAAATGCATAAACTGGCAACAGAGTTATCATTATAAAATATTATGTGCTATGTATAATTGCATAGGCTATACTATATGACTGGCAGCATGGATTTGTTTACATCAGCACTACCGTAAACATATAAATAATGCATTAAGCTACAGCTTTACAATGTATACTACAATGTCACTAGGTAATAGAACTTTTTCACCTCCATTATAATCTTATAAGACCACCATCATACATGAAATCTGTCTTGACCGAAAAGTCTTTACACAGGACAAAACTGCATCAGCAACCTCTGGGGAGCATTTGACAATTTTCAGTGTCCTAACCTCATCAGCTGAGCTTCTGATTTAATGAATATGAGGTGGAATCTGGCCATCAGATTTTTTTTCTTTTTTTTTTTTTTTTAA
>NW_016107458.1:1479972-1510099 GCF_001604975.1 Cebus imitator
TCATTGTTCAACACCCACCTATGAGTGAGAACATGCAGTGTTTGATCTTCTGCTGTCCTGTCAGTTTGCTGAGAATGATGGTTTCCAGGTTCATCCATGTCCCTACAAAGGACCCTAACTCATCGTTTTTGATGGCTGCATAATATTCCCTGGTGTATATGTGCCACATTTTCCCTATCCAGTCTATCATCGATGGGCATTTGGGTTGGTTCCAGGTCTTTGCTATTTTATTTCATTTAATGTGATTCAAAGATGATTGAAACCACTGCATTAGACTCATCTTCCCAACAATGTGGACTAAAGAGGCAAACAAGCCACAGGTGCGTTTGTGCCTACCTGATCCAAACCTACCTTAAGTGGTTGACTTGCATATTTATCTAAATAAATGAGGGCAAGTCACAATTGCTAATTGAGAAGGAAAGGTTAGGACTCTGACTAATACAGGTTGGTTTCCTTCATTGATTGGGTTAAAAGTCCTCACCTCATGAAGGTACAATAGAGTATGTAAACTTGGAGTTTCAATTAGACAGCAAATTTCATGTTTTCAGTTCTTACAGATTTAATCCTTAAAGCCAGAATATGCATAAATAAGAATACTGTAATTTTCACTTTTCATTCTAGAATGAAAAAACTTCAGATCCTTGACAGTAATCTTAACCTCTTTTCAAATTTAAAGTAATTAGATGCCAAATAATATTTCCCTACTGCCCTGAGGAATTAAGCATCAGGTTTTTCCTTGTCAAGGACTGCCTTCAGTGGAGATGTACATTCTCCAGATTGTCAATTCTTCAGTCATAATAGTGGCTCTCATGTTTTTTCTTAGAATTTCAAAATATAAAACTCATATTTAATTATATCATCCTGTTTGCTTCTCACAAGTGACCTATCATCAAATCTCATAATTTCCTGGGAAGTATCTCTTAGATTCTCCTGTTGCTTCTTGTAATGAAGACTTCATCTAGAACATCCTCACTACTTTTGGGAACAAAATTTTTATAGGATGAGTCACCATTTTACAATACAGATTTTACCAAAAATCTCTTTGTCAAGAGTATACAATTGTTCTATATCCCCCCACCAAATCTCATCCTGAATATTAGTTCCCATATCCCCATATGTCATGGGAGGGATCCAGTGGGAGGTAACTGATTCATGGGGCAGTTACCCCCATGCTGCTGTTCTCATGATAGTGAGTGAATTCTCACCAGATCTGATGGTTATAAAAGGTGTTTTTTGCCCCTTTTGCTGGGCACTTCTCTTTGCTGCCACAAGGTGAAGAAAAGTGTTTGCTTCCCCTTCCACCATGAATTGTAAGTTTCCTGAGGCCTCCCCAGCCATGGTGAACTGTGAGTCAATTAAACCTCTTTCCTTTATAAATTGTCCAATCTTGGGTGTGTCTTTATTAGCACGATGAGAATGGACTAACAAATACACAAACTCCATACTCCAGAATGCTTTTCTTTTTAAACATATTTAAAAAGTTGAACAGTGTCTTAACTTCTTCCACTAACGTTTACTTGCTGTACTTGAAAATGACCCAAAGGAAAATGAATTCATTTACTTACTTGAAAGCTGAAGGCTCTGTCTTACACTTTATTCTATAGCATTGCAGTGTGGATAGTAGAAAGGACAAGGGTGTTAAAATGAAATACAACTGGATTCAAATGTTTACTGATTACTGTATGTTCATGAGCAAGTTTTAAAGACTTTTTATATTCAGTTTGTTCATTGTGAAGTGGGGGTTAGGAAAGATCAACCTGTTAAGTTGTTATGAGTTCTCTAGAAAATATCTATCTATCACCTATCTATATCTATCATCTATATTGATAGCTCTATGCCATATGTTTTAAACAGTTATCCTCAATAAATGGAAACTCATTGTCTGCCCCCACTTCCTTCCTTCCCTTTCTCTTTCTTTCCTTTCCTTTTCTTTTTCCTTCTTTCTTTCTTTCCCATTTTTAATAACATATTATTTCTCTCCAATGAAAAACCTGCACTTGGAAGAAAATGGCAGTCCTTCTTCAAAAGGGTTAATTTTCTTTTGTAAGATTCAGGAATTGATGGCGGAACTGTTATTTTTTTCTTGTTTACAGCATAAGTTTAAACCACAGAAAACATCAAAACCTAGCCTGGCTTTGTTTAGTATTTGTCATAACTTGGAGATTCAAAGGATCTTTGCTTTTTAGCTTCCAAGTTAAAGGGTTTGTTGATGGTGTCTATAAAGGTAAGAACAAAATTCGCTAATTAGAAATTGAAAACCTTAGTCAATCAAAAGGTCTTTGTTGTTAGGTTTTGATCATGGCAAAAGGAGGAGTTTTGCATTTGCCTAGACACATACAAAAGGCAATTTGTTAAAACAGCAAAAGAGCAGCAAAGGCTGTCTGTTTCTCTGCTTACTCTGAATATACTACAAGTAGAAAGCAAAAGCTGTTTACCAGCTCACCAGTAATCACATTTTTGGTACAAAAGGGAACTCTGAAAAGGCGTACTTAGGCTTAAAAATTATTCATGTTCTTCCACCCAAATACCACCTGGCACAAATATTTGGCTTTCAGTAGGAGAGAACTTGTAGTGAGAACAGAACCTTGTAAATGGGAGGAAACTTTATTCACTACTGTGACCCTTTTCCTTTGCCCTAGGGCCTTTTCTCTATGCAAGAAATGCACATCAGACAGGCAAGAGAGGAGAAGCTGCAGGGGCAAGGTGCACAATGTGGTTATAAAATTCTCCTCTAAGAGAGTGCGGAGGGAAGCCCCATTTAAGTTGGTAATTTTATTTTATTCATCTAAATATAAGAAGACAATGTTTTTGGCTTTTGAATTGATTTGGTTAATAAATGACACAGATGAAATAGAAATACAAGTGGAAAGAATATTTTTCCTTCTCAGAAACTGTGTGCCTGAGTTTGAAAATGCAGGATAGATGGAAGTCCTCAAAAGAATGATGGAGGAGAGTGAGATCCTGGGGAAGTAAGAAAGCATGAGGCTTCTTTCTAGTTCATCCATTAGAGTTATTTCAACTCACATGTGATTTAAAAGAAGAATATGGAAACACTACCAACAGTGTTTCCTCTCTTCCTGTGAAATGCTTATTCTTCAATCTCAAATTAACTTCCATACTCTTTACAAAACTTTCCATTCCACTCACAGACACAGGATTTTCTCCCAACTCTGACATATTGAAGGACTTCTCTTCCCAGGCCCATGAGAGGCATGGTTTCAAAGGCAGGAGTTTCCTGGCTCCATGCCTCCATCCAGGAACCAGGGGGGTTTCAAATATAAAGTTATTTGTCTGGGTTTCCTACATGCAGGCTAGGCAGAGAAAGCCAGGTAAGGCTCCTTTGTCCAAAAAAAATCCCCACTGAAAGCTCTGGGAGGAGGGTGTTCTGTAACTCAGAGTTGTGGACCAAGTAGCCAATCCGGTATCAGAGTCAAAGATCAATCACTCCAGAGAAAGTCTGAAAGAATTCCTCCCATTGGACGAGAACACAAATGGGGAGGGAATAACTCAAGGGTTAAAACTCCAGCTGCTCCTACCTATACAGATTCCTCCTCTGGGTCCCCTCCCAGGACAGCATAGGAGTGTCTTCTTTTTGTCTCTCTCTGTCTAATAAATTGCTTTTCCACAAAACTCTTTGAGTCCACAATATGTATTAGAAGGGCAAACTCACCATCCATCCGGGGTCCCTTTCCCAATTCTTTGGGGTTAGTGAAGCTAAGAACATCTTTGGAGCTGGGAGCTGAGTGTGTTCCCCTGTTACATCTTTTAGCGAGCCAGCCAGGAGAACGATGGACTTCAAAGCAGTGAGTGCTATTGGACCCCTTTTGCTTGCTAATCTGTCCTTTCCCTTCTTTTAAATTTATTAAGGAGGTAAAAACCGGGCACCCATCGGCCATCTAAGTGCAAACAGCATGGCCGCCAGACTAAAGACATGGGTGTCGGGCTTTCTGGGAACATATTCTTCAGCAACACCTGGCTCTTCACAATTGGGAGCATTGGCTAGCCCTGAACCAGCTTCCCTTTCTGGCTGTTGTTTCTTTCTCTGGGCGAAGCCGAGGGCCGGCCAGAGGAAAGGGTGGCAGTCCCGAACTCCCGGTTCAGTCCATTTAAGGTTGTGGCCCCACTTAGACCTCCTAAGAAAAAGCCACCTATGCGAGCCATGCCCAGCCTTTCAGACCCCAACCTCCTGGGTCCAGATTTCCATGAGGCAAACTTCTTCCCGGCTCTTTCCTCTAAGATATTTCCTACACAGGAAACTATTACCCTTCTTTCTAGGACTTTGAGGCTCCTGGGGTGGCAGTCCAGGGACCCTGGACCATGGTACCCTCAGGCTTATGCCTATGAGAACCTCCCACAGTATAAATGCACAAGGCCAGTTCCCTTAGTCCACAGTGCCACGTTTTGTCCTAACAGAGCCAGAGTCTATCACAGGGTACTGGAGGCTATAGGACATTGTGTTTTTTTGTCACCTGCAATTTCCCAATCCAACTGAGTGGTGCCAGAATCTAATAGTGTACAATTTGTCTTGCCTAGGATTGACTCTCCCTATGGCAGAACTTCTCCATCTAGAATACCATAGCCAGACCTGGTCTGGGGCTCAAATACTTAATTACCGGCCCCACAACACTAGGGCATATTCCTGGAATGGAAAGTGGGGTGGGAGAGAAAGCCTGGGTCCCGAAGGCATTGTTCTAGCCTCAGCCATGCAGCCAGCCATTACCTTCTTTAAGACTGTTATGCTTAGAGGCCCGTCTCAAGGAGTTTATCCTCCTAGGGCAGTTTTATGGTCAGGCCTATGTTAATTGAACTCTTTCCAGGGAATATTGGCACCCATCACCCAAGACTTTCCGGCCTAGTTCTTCAAAGATGTGCGGGTACAGGGGCACTAAGCCCAGCACTCCCCAAGTCCTTACGGTGTCCATAAGGACATTAGACAGTGAGGGTGTGCCCATGAAGCCAGTAAGCGCAATTAAACCCAGCATATGGTTGGCGGGGGACGCAAAAGATGATCAAACATGTAGGGTGCAAGGGAACTGCAAGGTGCTATAACTGGGACGCCCCACGGCTAGCAGTTGCAAGGAATAACCAGGGATTGAGCATTCCTGTGTTCAATTTCAGATGGGTGCATCTCTTCCCAAGGCAAAAGCACCCTTAAAGTATATCCTGGATAACTGGGACCAATTTGACCCATGATCTTTGAAGAAGTGGCTCAAATTGTTTTGCCAAACAGCATGGTCATGATACCCTCTGCCAAGTGGAGAAACCTGGCCTCCTAAGGGAAGTATAAATTATAACACCCTTCTACAATTAGACCTGTTCTGTAAGAGGGAAGGTAAATGGATTGAGGTCCCTATGTGCAAGTTTTCTTTTCTCTAAGGGATAAGCCTCAGCTATGTAAGGCCTGTAACCTATGCCCTATTGGCCCCTCCTCATGACTACACCAAATTTAGGGCTCCCTGTGGCTCCTCCCTCCACTGCTGCTGACCAGGTGTCCTCGGCTCCTATAACCCAAGAGGAGTCACTAAAGACCAAAATGGCTAAGGCACCTCAGGCTAATAGGATGCCCCAACTCTGCCCCCTACAGGCAGTAGGAGGAGAATTTGGCCCAACCAAAGTACATACTCCCTTTTCACTTTCTGACTTAAGCAAATCAAGGCGGACTTAGGAAAAATTTCAGGTGACCCGGACAGGTACACAGATGTTCTGCAGGGCCTGGGTCAGTCCTTTGAATTAGATTGGAAAGATATCATGTTATTGCTTAGTCAGACCCTAACCAGCAATGAAAGAGAGGCTGCTGTAGCAGCAGCTCAAGAGTTTGTGGACATCTGGTACTTTAGTCAAGTACATGACCAAATGACGTCAGTGGAAAAGGATAGATTCCCTACAGGCAGAGAAGAAGTCCCTAGCATGGACCCTCGCTGGGATCCTAACTCAGAACAAGGAGACTGGAGTCGTAGGCACCTATTGACCTGCATACTGGAGGAATTAAGGCAAACTAGGAAAAAGCCCATGAACGATGCAATGTTATCCACCATAACTCAGGCAAAGGAAGAAAACCCAACAGCCTTCCTTGAGCGGTTATGGGAGGCCTTAAGAAAGTATACTCCCCTGTCACCAGACTCCATCAAGGGTCAGCTAATGCTAAAAGACAAATTTATTATGCAATCAGCAGCATACATTAGGAGGGAGCTCCAGAAGCTGGCCCTGGGCCAGAACAGAGTTTAGAATCATTACTAAATCTAGAACCTCAGTGTTCTATAATGGAGACCAGGAGGAACAGGCTGAAAGGGACAGGAGAGGCCAGAGAAAAGCCACAGTCCTACTCATGGCCTTAAGGCAAGCAGACCCCAGGGGCTCGGAAGAGGGCAAGGCTTGGGTTAGCCTCCAGTCTGGGAGAGCTTGCTACCACTGCAGCTACCAGGACACTTTAAGAAAGATTGTCTCCAGAGGAATGGACCACCTCCTCATCCTTGCTCACTGTGCCAAGGGGATCACTGGAGGGCATACTGTCTCAGGGGACGACAGTTCCCAGGGCCTGAGGTGGCTAAACAGATGACCTAACAGCAGAACTGATGGTGCCCGGACAAGTGCCAGCACAAGCCATCACCCGCACTGAGCCCTGGGTAAAGCTAACCATAGAGGGCCAGGAAGTTGATTTTCCCATGGACACTGGCATGGCCTTCTCAGTTTTACTTTCCTGTCCTGGTCGGTTGTCCTCCAAGTCTATAATTGTTCAAGGGGTCCTACGACAGGCAGTCTCCTGATATTTCTCCCAGCCCCTAAGCTGTAACTGGGGAGATACACTCTTCTCCCATGCCTTCATCATCATGCCAGAAAGTCCCACTCCCTTACTAGGATGGGCCTGGTAGCCAGAGCAGGAGCCATTGTCTATATGCACATCGTCAGGGAGGAAGTCCCTTTCTGCTGCCCATTATTTAAAGAAGGAATTAATCCCGATGTTTGGGCAATGGAGGGACAATTTGGGTGGGCAAAGAATGCCCGCCCAATTTGAATAAGGCTAAAGGATCCCACCTCTTCTCCTTGCCAAAGACCGTACCCCTAAGACTGGAAGCCAAAAAGGGGCTACAGGATACTGTAAGGAACTTAAAAGCTCAGGGTCTGGTTTAGTCCTGTAACAGCCCTTGTGATGCTCCAATTTTAGGAGTACAAAAACCTAATGGACAATGGAGGCTAGTGCAAGATCTCAGGTTTATTAACAAAGCTGTGTTCCCTTTATACTCAGCCGTACCCAACCCATACACCTTGCTCTCTCAAATACTAGGAGAGACACAATGATTTACAGTCCTAGAACTTAAGGATGCCTTTTTCTGTGTTCCATTACATCTTGACTCAGTTTCTGTTTGCCTTTGGAGACCTTTTAAACCAGAATTCTCAGCTCACCGGACAGCATTACCCCAGGGCTTCCGAGACAGCCCTCACCTGTTTAGCCAGGCTCTAGCTCAGGACTTTAGTCATTTTTCACATCCAGGTATGCTTGTTCTTCATTATATGGATGACTTACTTTTAACTGCTAATTCAGAAACCCAGCGTCAGCAGGCCACCCAGGACCTCCTAAACTTTCTAGCCACCTGTGGATATAAGATTTCCAAATCAAAAGCTCAACTTTGTAGGCAAGAGATAAAATACCTAGGGCTCGTCTGAGGGCAGTCGGGCCCTTGACGGAGAAAGTCTCCAACTCGTACTGGCCTTCCTCCATCCAAAGACCTTAAAACAGTTGCAGGGATTCTTAGTTTCTGCCGATTGTGTATTCCCAGATACGGTGAAATAGCCAAACCCCTATGCACTCTGATTAAGGAAACCCAAAAAGCTAACACCCGTCTAATACAATGGGACCCTATAGCTGAAGCAGCATTTCAGACCCTGAAGCAGGCACTATTGCAGGCTCCAGCTCTAAGCCTGCCTACAGGGAATGACTTTTCCCTATATATTACAGAAAAGTCAGGAATGGCACTGGGAGTTCTCACCCAGATGCGAGGGACCACACCACAAGTGGTGGCATACCTAGGCAAGGAAATTGATGCAGTAGCAAAAGGCTGGCCACACTGCTTGTGGGTTGTAGCCATGGTGGCTAGGCTGGTCACATAAGCTATTAAAATAGTGTAAGGGAAAGATGTAACTGTAGGGACTTCACATGATGTAGCTGGAATCTGGCCTCTAAAGGAGGCTTATGGCTGTCCAACAACCACTTACTCAAAAATCAGGCCTTACTGCTCGAAGGGCCTGTACTTCAGCAGCGCACATGTGCAGCCCTCAATCCAACTACTTTTCTTCCTGAGGAAGGGGCAGACAACGTAACTGTCAGCAGGTTATAGCCCAGAACTATGTGGCTCAAGAGAATCTCTTAGAAACTCCTCTAGCCAATCCTCACCTTAACCTATATACTGACGGAGGTTCCTTTATGGAAAACGGAGTTTGAAAGGCAGGATATGCAGCAGTCAGTGATCAAACAGTACTTGAAAGTAATTCCCTTCCTCCTGGAACTAGTGCCCAGCTGGCAGAACTGGTAGCGCTCACTCACGCTCTAAAATTAGGAAAAAGAGAATAAACATATACACAGATTCCAAATATGCTTACCTGGTTCTGCATATTTGAAGGTAAACATATAGGAGGAAAGAGAGTTCCTAACCTCAGCAGGAACTCCCATTAAATATCATAAGGAGGCCGGGCGCGGTGGCTCAAGCCTGTAATCCCAGCACTTTGGGAGGCCAAGGCGGGTGGATCACGAGGTCAAGAGATCGAGACCATCCTGGTCAACATGGTGAAACCCCGTCTCTATTAAAAATACAAAAAATTAGCTGGGCATGGTGGTACGTGCCTGTAATCCCAGCTACTCAGGAGGCTGAGGCAGGAGAATTGCCTGAACCCAGGAGGCAGAGGTTGCAGTAAGCCGAGATCGCGCCATTGCACTCCAGCCTGGGTAACATGAGTGAAACTCCGTCTCAAAAAAAAAAAAAAAAATCATACGGAAATTTTAGACTTACTACAAGCTGTCCAAAAACCCAAAGAGGTAGTGGTCTTACACTGCTGGGGTCACCAAAAACAGAGATGAGAAGGAAGCAGAGGGCAATCGCCATAATGACCTAGAGCACAAAAAGGGCAGCTAGACAAGAATTTATAGAAGGACCTTTAATATGGGAAAATCCTCTCCAGGGAACTAGACCTCAATACTCATCAGAAGAGGTAGCGTGGGCAATCTTCCCAGGACATAATCTTCTTCCTTCAGGATGGCTAGCTACTGAGGAGGGAAAAGTACTCCTACCTGCTGCCAGCTGGTGGAAAGTACTTAAAACCCTACATCAAACCTTCCATATGGATATAGAGAATACATACCGAATGGCTAAATCTATATTTACAGGAAAAGGTCTCTTCAAGGATGTCCGACAAATAGTCAAAAGATGCGAAATATGCCAGAAAAATAATCCTTTGGCACATCACAGAATTCCTCCTGGGGAACAGCGAAGGGGTCATTACCCAGCTGAGGACAGGCAAATGAACTTTACCCACATGACTAAGTCTCAGGGATATCGGTATCTGTTAGTATGTGTAGATACCTACACAGACTGGGTTGGGGCTTTCCCTGTAGAACATAAAAAGCCCAAGAGGTAATAAAAGTCCTGATTAATCAAATAATCCCTAGATTTGGACTCCCTCAGTCTTCAAAATGATAAGGGACCTGCTTTCAAAGCTGCAGTGACCCAGGGAATTTCCAGTGCATTAGGAATAGGGTTTCATCATCTCCACTGTGCTTGGAGGCCTCAGTCCTCAGAGAAAGTGAAAGAAATGAATGAAATTCTTAAGAGACACTTAAAGAAACTGGCAGAAGAAACCCACATCCCGTGGCCTTCTCTGTTACCAATAACACTCTTAAGGGCTCAAAACCCTCCTCAGAAAATAGGACTCAGCCCCTATGAGATGCTTTATGAGGCCCTTTCTTACTAATGATCTTATATTAGACAAGGAAACAGAAGACCTAATAAAAGATATAACCTCCTTGGCTAAGTACCAACAAGTCCTTAGGATCTTACCTGAAGGACGCCCTAGGGAAAAAGGGAAAGTTGTTCTGCCCTGGAGACTTAGTGCTTGCTAAGTCTCTCCCTTCAGACACTCCCTCTCTAGGTCCATCTTGGGAAGGACCATTTTCAGTTATTCTGTCTACCCCAACAGCAGTTAAGGTGGTGGGAATTGAGTCATGGATTCATTACACTTGGCTGAAGCCTTGGAAACCTCCTGAAGAAAGTCATAGGCCCTCCACTCCACAGCCTGAAGTTCCAGGAGACGATCTTTCATACACCTGAGAGCCATTAGAGGATCTACATTTTCTCTTCTGACAAGATCCCCAGGAAAGTAACTACTCATGAGTCTTTCTTACACCCTGGCACTAACGGAACTATCACTCTTGACTTTATTATTTGCGACTGGACTCTAGACGGTCGCCCCTATGTGTTGGCCTAATAGCTCTCCTCCTCTCCCTCCGATATGACCCCTCCCTCAAATCATACGGGGCTTACAGGTCCCTTGGTCACCAATCTGCAAATCCCATCTACCTCAAACTTCACTTGTGTGAACTCTACTAACAACGGTAATTCTTCCTTATGCCAAAACTGGGTTGCCTTACCCACAGGCCTCAGCTGCCTGGCACCAGGCTTATTCTTTGTTTGTGAGCACCTCCGCTTACCACTGCCTGAACAATACCCCTGGGGAAATATGCCTCCTCTCCTTCCTAGTGCCCCGCCATGACAGTTTTCACCAACTCTCAGGTGCAGAGTGTTCTCTTGTCAAGACCACACCATACTCAAACCCCAATTACTCCTTTCATAGTGGGGGCTGGAATAATAGGAGGACTTCATAGTGGCGTTGGAGGAATGACTACCTCTACTCAGTTTTACTGTAAGCTATCTCAGGAGTTAAATGATGACACGGAAAAGGTTGCTGATTCTCTGGTAACTCTGCAGAAGCAGCTGAACTCTTTAGCTGCCATAGCTCTTCAAAATAGAAGGGTCCTAGATCTGCTAATGGCAGAGAAAGGAGGAACCTGTCTCTTTTCAGGAGAAGAATGCTGCTACTTTGTAAACCAGTCAGGTATTGTCTTAAACAGGGACCGAATCGAATGCAGGGCTAAAGACCTTCAGGAAACAGGATCATGGAGCTTGTTTAACAACTGGCTGTCCTGGCTCTACCCTCTTCTAGGCCTGTTTATAACCATTCCATCATTGATGGCCTTTGAACTGTCATCTTTAACCTTCTTGTCAAATTCATTTTTTCTAGAATTAAGGCCATGAGGCTACAAATGGTTCTGCAAATGGAACCCTGGATATCCTTGGCTCATGAGTTCTATTGTTGACCTCTGGATTAACCTGCACCCCTGGAGGACTCCCCTCTGGAAAAAACCTCAACTGCAGGGCCCCTTCTATGCCCCAATTCAGCAGAAAGTAAAGAGCAGCTGACGCCCATGTCCCAACAGCAGTTGATCTTTCCTGTTCAGATGGGAACTGAGGAACTTCTCTTCCTGGGTCCACAAAGGGACCCAGAGTTTCAAAGGCAGGAGTTTCCCAGCTCCATGCCTCCATCCGGGAACCAGAGGGGTTTCAAATGTAATGTTATCTGTCTGGGTTTCCCACACACAGCCTAGGTAGAGAAAGCCAGGTGAGGCTCCTTTGTCCAAAAAAAACCACCAAAAGCTCTGGGAGGAGGGGGTTCTGTAACTCAGAGTTGTGGACCAAGTAGCCACTCCGGTATCAGAGTCTAACATCAATCACTCCAGAGGAAGTTTGAAAGAACTCCTTTCATTGGTTGTGAACGTGAATGGGAAGGGAATAACGGGAGGGTTAAAACTCCAGCTGCTCCTACCTATACAGATTCCTTCTCTTTGTGGCCTCCCAAGACAGTGTGGGGGGTGTCTTCTTTTTCTCTCTCTCTAATAAATCGCTTTTCTGCAAAACTCTTTTGAGTCCATGATATTTATTCCAACAGCAAAGTCACCATGCCTCTGGGGCCCTTTAAGAACCTTTTTGGAACTGGGAGCTGAGTATGCTCTCCTAGTTACAATATGATCTTTCTTTGGGAAGAAAGGTTCTTTTATACTCTAGTGCCAGCATAACACAGGGCAAACTTCCAGCGAGGCAATTTGAAATATGTGTGAAATAATTTACGTGCATATACTAGAAATTTATTTAAAGAAAATGCACTGAATACATTTAGGGGATACTAATTGCAAGATTAATTATAAACTAAGAAAAAAAGAAAAAATTCTAATGTCCTACAACATGGGATCGGTTAAATAAGTTATGAAAAAATTTTTAAAAATGGATTGTATGCAATAGTTCATTTAAAAATATATGTGTGTATTTACTTATATAGAACTGAATTTTAGGTACAAATGTAAACTGCATAATGGTATGTGTTAGATGGTTATATATATCTATATATCATATGGATATATATGTGATATATATATATATGATATATAGATATATATAACTGCAAAATAATTGCACCAAACTTGCTAACAGTGGTTGTATCTTCATGAATGAAGTTTGACGACTTTAGATTTTTTCCCTAAATGTTTAATATTATTTTATAATGAATGTGTTCTCCAATGAGAAAAGAAGCATTTTATAGTTAGGTATTCTCCCTAATATATAATTTGATCTTTCTAACTATACTGTAAGTTCCATAATGGTGGGGATCTTTTATATCTTGGTAACATCCCAGCATCCTTTATTCCCTCATTGTGAGTGATGACACACCCACATTGCAGTCATAATGATTTGGGGTTATTTCTTACAAAGAATATTTACTCCCGGGCTATTCCTCAAATTCTTATCTAAAATCTCAAGAGAGGTAATTCTAGGAACCATGAAGAGTTTTCAGATTGCACAAAGTTAAAATCAGTAAGCTTCCCAAAGCTGAAATTCTATTTCTAAAGTTACATTGGTTCTGTGGCTAGGCATTGGAGAGCTCTGGGGACTGTCTCCTTGACTGTCCTGCATTTTGTCTGTAATGTATTCTAAAGATCACTCTCCTTGACATTCCTCTTCTAAATCAAGCATATAAATTCCATTCAGGAATCAGAGAAACTAGATAGTTGGCATGCATTTACAGTGGGGAGGGTAAAGCAGAGGGGTGAGCCCTGGTGTCGCTCGCCTGCTAATGAAGCATGGCTTTAACCCATGATGAGGAGCTTTGCAAACTATATGCAGCAGAGGATGCATGACCTGCCTAGAGATGAACATCAGAAGCTTCCTGAACATTTTAATAGCAAGCTGGCTCAAATTAGGTCTCGAACTCTCTCTCAGGAACAATACTGTATAAGCCAAATGTAACAGGTGAATATGCAAAGCTCATCGTTTGAAAGAAAAACATCATCCTTCTCCAATTATGTACACTTGCTGAAATAAAGGGTGGTATTTATCCTCCATGTAACAGGAGGTGGCTCAATGAGGTCTGTAGTCACATTACACTTTCCAAGGAATGTTTGTCTTACGTGTTTTGTTTGGGTTTTTTGTAGAGCTTCCTATCAGGCAGCTCAACAGTTGTACATTTCCAAACTGATTTGGAAGATGATACATTTAGATTCTCAGAGGAAGACTCTGTAAAATATTTATTCAGCATCTAATCCAGTCTATAATCCTTGCCTGAGGGAGATGAGAAAAAAATGACATGGTTTAGACCTCAGTGAGTCTACAGAAAAGGTGAGGGAATAAAAGTTATTATTAATAAAAGTAAAACTTAGACAATGGTTTCTGGAATATCTATGTCAAGGATTAGGACTGCCAGATTTTGCAAATAAAAATACAGAACACTGAGTTAAATTTGAGTTTCAGACAGACAATGAAGCATCATGAGGCATACTTGTATGAAAAAGTTATTTGTTGTTAATCTGGAATTTAAATTTAACTGGCTGTTCAGTATTTTATCTGACAACCATACCAAGGCACAATTTTTAAACAACTGCTAAGTTAGAATTAAAGAGTATCGAATAGTGATTGATAGAAAAAACACTCAGGTTACAAAGATATTAATTTAATCCATTAAAAATGGATAAGAGGGCCAGTCACAGTGTCTTACATCTATAATCTCAGCACTTTGGGAGGCCAAGGTGGGTGGATCATGAGGTCCACAGGTTGAGATCATACTGGCCAACATGGTGAAACCATATCTCTACTAAAAATACAAAAATTAGCTTGGTGTGGCTGTGCACACCTGTAGTCCCAGCGACTTGGGAGGCTGAGGCAGGAGAATCACTTGAACCTGGGAGGCAGAGGTTGCTCTGAGCTGAGTTGTGACACTGCACTCCAACCTGGGTGACAGAGCCAGACTCTGTCTCAAAAAAAAAAAAAGGGTAAGAGAAACTGGGTGGATATGAAACTAACCCCATATAAAATCTTGCTTTGGAATTCCTACATGACATAGTAGTCAGAATTCTGTTATGAAAGGAACTGACCATATTCAAATATGCTGGAGGAGAATTCAGTATGCAATATCAGACTGAGGTCCTCAATGAAATTCTTTTGACTTCTACATAACACTGCAGCTGTCCCAGTTTGCCACCCTGTAACTTCAACCTACTCAATTTAGTAAAATTACTCCGTTTTAAGTGAATGAGTGACTACAAATCAAAAATGGTTGTAAACAGTATAGAAACAATGAAGTAAATAAAACCAATAGCATTCACATTTTTGGATAATCAGTCAGTGTCATTTACTCATGTACTTATGTTTGAAATGTTAATATTGTTCTTAAAATGATTTTAGGCTTTCAAGTTTAATTTTGCAAGTGTAAAGTACCTTGATTACGTGGGTTAACTGTACTTGACAGAATAAGAGAAACTCATCTGTCTTAACCATATTGAGCTTTTAGATTCACAAGAGCTGCTTAAGACCTAGGGAGAACTTGCATGTGAGGTTATGATGTCTGCCTGTCAGCCATTTTAAATGCTTTTAAAAAATTCAAAAATACTAAATCTGGAATGTTGTTTTAGCATGTTCAAGAGAACATAACTATAATAAATTTGTAAATCATACTTGTTTTAAAATGTTAATCTGTTTAATTTGAGAAATTAAGAGTTTATCAAAGATTAAGACTGGGTTTGGTGGCTCACGCCTGTAATCCCAGCACTTTGGGAGGCCAAGGTGGGTAGATCATGAGGTAAGGAGTTCAAGGCCAACCTGGCAAGATGGTGAAATCCTGTCTCTACTGAAAATACAAAAATTAGCCAGGCTGGTGGCAGGCATCTGTAATCCCAGCTACTCAGGAGGCTGAGGCAGAGAACTGCTTGAGCCCGGGAGGCAGAGGTTGCAGTGAGCCAATATCACACCACTGCACCCCAGTCTGGGCAACAGAGCAAGAGTCTATCTCAGAAAATAAATAAATAAATAAACAAACAAGTGTTTTCCCATTTTTATACAAAATTGACTATATCCATGAATGGAACAAAATGCTAATGAATTAAATTTAAATATTGATATTAATAAGTTAAAATGTTGGTAAGTTAAAGCTTAATGCCATTTACCTGATAACTTAAGTTTATTCCACATAGTTTAAATGTAAGCATTTTAATAGTTCTATGTACATACTTTGGACAGTAAAGCCTAAGATGATAATAAACAGATATTTAAATTCCCAGGACTCTTACCTTCTTACAGTTCTTACAATAACCAGTTCTTACAATGTTTTGAAAATAATAAATCTCCTAGTCAGAATTCAATAGTTAAGGGGAATTCCAAACACTTTAATTAACATCCTTGGCTTTTTAATATTCAGAAGAATTAATATGGGATAAATTCGACAATATTGTCATAATAAATCTTCTTAAATTCAACTGCTGCTGATATAGTTAATTCCATTTCTCTGAAATCATTTACTGTATATGCCTGTTTCAGTGATGACAGCAACAGGAAACAGAAATTCTAGGCAGATAGGGGAGGATCCCTGGCAAAACTTCACCTTTGAGCTGAAAAGCATGAAACCCATGGCCCAAAGTGAAAACTTTCATCCCTATGTGCCTGCTGTCTCCAAAATGGTTCTTTCTGAATGATGTCTTTTTACCAATTGAATGTTGCCTTTTCCACATCTACCAGCAGCCCACCTTGGCCCCATCCTGTGCCTATAAAGACCCCACACTCAGCCAGCAGAGGATAAAAGCAGCTGAATGTCAGGAAGAATCACCTGGACATTGGAGAGAGGCAGCTTGACACTGGAGATGAAGACTGGACATCAAAGAGAAGCAGCTTGACTTCAGGGGAGAGCGACCTTCCCTTCCCATCCCCTTGCCAGCTCCCCTCTCTGCTCAGAGCTGTTTTCATCACTCAACAAAATTCTTCGGATTCATCATCCTTCAATTTGTCCACATGATCTCATTCCTCTTGAGCACTGGACAATAATTTGGGACGCACCAGGTGTGGGTACCCAAAAAGGCTGTCACACTGGCCCTTTGCCCTTACTGGCAGGTGGCAGCCACCCCACATGATGAGGAAAAGAGCCCACTGAGCTAATAATGCACTGCTTTCTGCAGATGGCAGAGCTAAAAGAGTATTGTAACACACCCTCTGAGGCCTTGGGGTCACAGGCAACCCCTCTGCAGAGCCTGCATGGAGTTTGCTCCTGCCAGCATCAAAGCAGCTGGTTCCTGCACTTGCTTGCTCCTGTTCCTAAGCTTATTTACTCACAAACTCTCTTTCACAAGGGGTTAAGCAGGTGGGCTGAGTAAATGAGGCGCCCTGTCATGAGTCCCACAGAGGGGTCAAGAAAATATCCTGCATCAATAATGTACCAGAAACAGCATTATAATTACATAGCAATGAATGAGTATCATTTTAGTGCAACAGAAAGAACAGTGGCTTCTGCAAATAAGCCAGAAATTTTTCTTTTTAGATTAATTTCAGTTTTTAATTGACAAAGAATAGTCCTACCTATTTATGGTATACAATGTGATGTTCTGCTACGTGTATACATTGTGAAATGATCAAATCAGGATAATTAGTATATCCATCACCTCAAATATTTAACATTTCTTTGTGGTAAGAACATTTAATATCCTCTTTAACCATTCCTGACGTAGGGAGACCCCATCTCTAAAAAAATTACAAAATGAACCGGACATGGTGGCATACACCTGTGTTCCCGACTACTTAAGACGCTAAAGTGGGAGGATCATTTGAGAGGTCGTGGCTGCAGTGAGCCATAATAATGCCCTACTGCACTCTAGCCTGGGTGACAGAGTAAAACCTTGCCTCAGCAAAAGAAAATCCTCTCTTTTAGCTATTTTGGAACATACATTATTCTTTATGATAGTCAACTTGCTGTCTAATAGAACACCAAAACTTCACCCTCTTATCTAATTGTAACTGTTAACTAATCCCCTTTCCTTGCCCACTTTCCCACACCCCCCACCTACCTCTGGCAACTACCACCGTACTCACCTCTTTGTAAGTTTGACTTCTTAAATTTTACATATAAGTAAGATCATACAATGTTTGTCTCAGAGACAAATGTGTTCTATGCCTGGCTTATTTCATTTATCATAATGTCCTCTAGGTTCATTTATGTGAAAAATAGGATGAATTAAGTTAGGTGACTAGATCTGATATATAATTTCTTCACCAAGATTTACTGGGAAAATCTTACAATTACAGATTCCCAGGCCCTTTCTCCATTGTTTCAATAATTGAGGCAGGTGGGCAGGAATCTGAATACTCTAAAGTCTCTCCAGTTCTAAAAATTAGGCAGGCAGGTATGGGGAACACTACCCTACAAAGTCCTCTGCTATTCTAAAATTTCATAATGACAATCTTAAAGACTGAACATAACCCTTTAAAAACAGAAATTATATTCTAATAAAAACTTAATGAAGCATGTTTTTAATGCTCATTTGAAATAATGCCTATTAAAATGCATATGTTATTAACACATAGAGTCACATATTTTTGCCATGACGACTCAGAGGATCCCCTGGCTTCTCACTGAAGTTAAGTCATTATACTTATTTATCTTGTGCCTATGAGACATTTAGGAGAAAGATCTTGGAGTCTTTAATAAACAGTATTAATCCTTCTTGATCGTTTCTATTATTTCACAAAAATCTGGAAATTATTTGGAAATTTAACACTCGTTTATTGCATGGGATCATGTCAGCAAGTGTCCCTTGATTTAGGCAAGACAAAAGACCTAGTCACAGAGTTACCTCTCAAATCTGTTTTTTAACAAAATATGCAGAGAAATGAAGTGGAATGAAGCCATTCCTGCACAAAGGTGGACAGAAAAAAGAAAAACACGTTTTTCATGATACAACTGATTCTCATAGTCAACATTACATGTTCTTGCCTACAATTCTAAGTAAACACTATGGGAGTAGATAGCAGCAAGAGAACCTGGTTAGTTTGCAATCTAATATTTTGGTCCTAATATTTTAGAAACTTGGTTGTTCTCAGTGACTGATGCCTAACTGGTAATGACAACCTCTTTTCAGTTTTGTTGTTGTTGTTGTTGTTGTTGTTTTTCTTCCCTTACTGGTAAATGGATCAGTGCTTTTGGGCAGCTGAGCTGATTTCTCTTTCAATTAAAAACGGATACACTTTACACAAGAAACTAATTAGGAACTTCCATATTACACATTGCCATGTGCTAAAAAGCCTGGAAGACTTGTCCAGTGAAAACAGCTGAAAGCGTTGGTATGGGTGTTTTACACACACACGAGCATGTGCACAGATGCGCTGACATGTGCTGGCAAGTTAGTAAGATCTATTCAGAGGCTAAAATCTAAGTCAGATGAGAAATCCAGAGCAAGAACTCATCTTTATGGTAGAAAACTTGAGCTGTGGTTTTCATTTCCTTTTGGGTAGCAGAAAACACAAACAAACAAACAATAAACTAGCCAAAGCCCAGGATGATCCAAAACAGGTCTCTAAAGTAAATCAGATCTAAAGGATGAACATAAAAGAAACGGTCAGGCCCGGTGGCTCTGACCTGTAATCCCAGCACTTTGGGAGGCTGAGGCGGGTGGATCACGAGGTCTGGAGTTCAAGACTAGAATGGCCAACATGGTGAAACCCCATCTCTACTAAAAAATACAAAAATTAGCTGGGCAAAATGGTTCGTGCCTATAATCCCAGCTACTTGGAAGGCTAAGGTAGGAGAATTTCTTGAAAAGGGAGCTTGAGCCTGGAAGGTCAAGGCTGCATTGATCGTGCGACTGCACTCCAGCCTGGGCTACAGAGTGAGACACCCAAAAAAAAAAAAAAAAAAAAAAAGACTTTCCCCAAATGAGGAAATTCCTGCCTTAGTGCTCAATGATTAGAAAAAAGGAATTTCCTTTGAAAAATTACAACTATCACCTGACCTTCAAAGATATTATCATCCATTTAAATATTATCTAGATGGCTTGAGAAGGCTTCATGCAGAGAATAAAGTGGATGTGATCTTCACCTAGTGGCCACCAAGGCAGAAGCTGACATGCCCACTACATATGAAAACCTCAAGTAATTTCCAAAAGATTAAACAAACATGAAATTATGATAAAAGTCACAAAACACAAGGAAATAAGGCACTATGACTGAGAGAAACTACAAATAGCACTTCAGTCCTATGATCACTATCCATAATGAAAAACTATCCATGATGAAATTATTAAATACCATCAAATTTAAGTTTAATATGCTTAACAAAATATGACAGCACTGAAAATATAAGCAAATTGCGAGAAACCATTTTTAAATGACCAAGTGCACAAAAATAAAGCTAAATAGAACTTCTAAAAATAAAAATTGCAGTACTTTATGTTTAAAGTTTAATAGATTGAATGAACAAAATCAGCTAAATAACTGATAATCTGGAAGACAAATCTACAGTAACTATGCATCATGCAGCCCCAAAGAATAGATGGGAAATATGAAGCAGAAGTTAAGAAATATGGAGAGTAGAGCAAAAAATAAATAAAATATAAACAATTATAGAAATAGAAAATTGAGTGGAAGTAATATTTGATGTGAACATTTTGGAACTGCTGAATGCCAACAATCTCAGATTCAGGAAGCCAATCAAAATTTAGATAAAAACAAATATATAAATAAATAACCAAAAGAAATCCACAGTTAGATATAGTGAAACTATAAATTACTAATTAAATGAATATGTAGATGACTTTGAACAAATATTTGTGTACCAAGTAATAATAAGAATAATAAAAACAATGTCTCACTGAGTTTTAAAATGATTTAGATTTTTATAATTTTATACTGTATGATAAATTTTTAAGTGTCATTTCTAAAACATATGGAATCAGGTTGTATAACTTCCAGTGAAGTTCAGGGGCTGGGCACGGGGTACATGTGCAGTATGTGCAGGTTTGCCCCATAGCGCTGTCTCCCAGCTAATTTATATATATATGTGTGTGTGTGTGTGTATACACACACACACACACACACACACACACATTTATTTATTTATTTCTACATGGAGTGAGAGAATCCAGAAAGATGGAATCCAGGGGAGGAAAGCAGCTTCCACATTGAGTGCAAGGGAATAGAGAGAGATGGAGTTTAGGAGGGGAAGACGGGCTTCCATGAGAGAGTGTGAAAGGGAACTGCAGAAAGAAAATTCAGGAGAGAGAAAGATGGCTTCCACAAAGGGAGTGTTCATGGAAGGGGACCCAAACATGGAGTCCCGCTTATTTTTATTTCTTTAATAGAGACAGGTCTCAACATGTTGGCCAGGCTGGTCTCGAACTCCTGACAAATTATCTGCCCACCTCTGCCTCCCAAATTGCTGGGATTAGAGGTGTGAAGCAGAGCACATGGCAACATTGTTTTCTTAATTTTCATTTTCCCAGTGACAAATGACAAAAGACAAAAGCCTGTGACTTGTCTTCATTTTCTTAATAGCAACTTTTCTGGAGAGGTTTTTAAGTTTAATATCATTCAACTTAGCAATTTTTTTCATCTATCATGCTTTTGATGTTATATCTAAAAATTCATCATGAAACCCAAGGTACCTGGATGTTCTTGCAGTTTTTGTTTGAAGTTTTATATTTTTATGCTTTGAATCATTTTTTTGGGAAAGGTATAAGATTTATGTCTAGGTCCCTCTTTTGTGCATACACATGTCCAGTTACTCTAGCAAAAACTGTTTAAAGACTATTATTTCTCTATTGAATTACCTACCAAAAGTCAGTTTATTATTTAAAGTGGTTCTACTTTTGAGCTGTCTATTTTGTTCCATTAGTCTGTGTTTCCATTACTTCACCAATAATACAATGTGATAATTGCAGCAACTTGACAATTGCAGTAAACCTTGACATTAGGTATTATGTAAGTACTTCAACTTCATTCTTTTTCAGGACTAAGAAGTAGAATTTCTTCAGGGAAGTGGTTACTGCTGATGGAGAATGGACACACAAATGACTTCAAAGTAATGGTAATTAATTGTTTATTTAAGTTAGGTCATAAATAGGTGTTCTTCATACTTTGTGTATGTTTTATAAGTATTTCTTTGTAGAAAATTACATAAAAATAATTTTAAAACATTTCAGCTTGAATGCAACTTTGTGTATCTATGAACACTTGCATTGCAGAAAACACCCACAAAACCAGGCCAGGCATGTGGCTCACACCTGTAATTCAGCACTTTGGGAGGCTGAGATGGGTGGATCACAAGGTCAAGAGACTGAGACCATCCTGGCCAACATGGTGAAACCCTGTCTCTACTAAAAATACAAAGTTAGCTAGGGGCAGTGGCATGCGCCTGCAGTCCCAGCTACTCGGGAAGCTGAGGCAGAAGGATTGCTTGAACCTGGGAGGTGGAGGTTGCAGTAAGCAGCGGAGATCCCACCACTGCACTGCAGCCTGTTGACGGAGTGAGACTTTGTCTCCAAAAAAAAAAAAAAAAGGCCCACCAATCTTTTGCGGAGGAGGGAGGAAGCTTGTGGGATAAAGATATTTTCTGGCCACTTGTTGACTCTAACAGCACTGAAATCTCACTAACTGGGTAGAGCTCAGAGATGGCTAACGGTTTAAAACAATTATATTTAAAAATTATTTCTATAAATGTTACAGTAGGAAAAATAAATTTGTGTAGGAATGTTGAACAGAGACAGGAAGACTGTCAAGAAGAGTGACATTGGCATTTAGTCCTTAATTAAAATTCAGTTATCTAGATCTGAATATATTACTCTCCTTTTTCATTGCTAACCATTGTATAGTAAATAAAGCCATGTTCTTTATCACATATAATATTAATGGTACTCATAATACTCATTATAACTATGTTCCAAGTGCCTAAATGCTACATGTAGGAGCTAATTTCATCCTCACATTAAGTCTATGAAGTATTATCAACATTTAAGCAGTTAGAAAAGTAGGGCGGTCATTTGAATCCAGGAGACTTGTATTCTACTTATTAAATGCATTTGAAATTGACAATGATAATAAACATTTTATATCCATCTATTATCTAACTACCACTGGCCAATTCTGTGAGGATAAAATAGTTGATGAAACAGACTTTTCACTCAAGCAAATCAAACCTCTAAGATGTAATGAAGTAAACCCACCTGGACTGACTAGACAACAATGCAGACAGAAAATTCTACACCCATTCTCAGAGGTTTACTACCGTGTAGAGGTGTTTTCAGAATATAGAAAATGAAACAAAAACAACACAAAACTATAGATTTGGGAGGACAGAGAGGATTGATCTCTATGAGCTGAAAATTCCTAAAAATAAAGAAAGACATTTTAGTTAGCTTACTATTGTTAAACAAAAATTATGGAAGGCCATTGTTTTAGACTGAGTGAGCTCCTGCACTAAGCCCCAACAGACCAGACCAAACCAACATGGAGTCACTCTTGCTAAATACCACATAATCACACTGACACTTTAAGAAAGAACCCAAAAGAGATGTTTGTCACTTCTGCTTTAGCTTTTACAAAAAAGTAACTTGATGTTAACCAATCCATTTTTTTTCTGTTGTTCTGTTTCTTAGTGTCCGCCTTATAAAACACACTCTTCTGCTACTGTCCAGGGAGCACTTTCATTTTATTTTGCAGAACGGATGCTGCTTCAATCACGAATTTTGAATAAAAGTCATTTAGCTCTATAACTAAATTTGCTGAAATGTTGTCTTATGACATTATCTTGCCTTTTTACTTTGCACACAATAGGTATTCAATACATGTCTAAACAATTAAAAAACAACATAAAGGAAAAAATAATGGAGGAATTCAATTTTAGTTGGTGCTTAAAAAGAGTGAGCTTTCTTGTGCATATGAGAAGATCTAATAAGAGTAATTGAACGAGAAATATGATGTTGAAACATTGGAATAAAAGGTAACATGTGACCCATATGATCCCTCATACTTTAGTACTTGTTCCTTTGTTAAGTGTTTATCCTTGTCTCACTGTGACACCAAAGCTTCTCTAGGGCAGGGGCCAGGCCACATCTTTTACTTATTGCAGCACTTCTCATAGTACTCCTTATAAGTTAGAATTCAATAAACATTGACTGCCTTTCTGGAGACTCAGAATTCCTTTCTGTTTTCTTATTGGCTTTGTTCCTGAGAATTACAATGCCTCACAGAAGACTAACACATGAAACCAATTACCTTCTCATTTATATTATTCTAGTTTTTTTTTTTTTTCTAATTTCAGGGGAGCATACAAAAATTTCTCAAGAAAATCATTCAGTTATGAAATACTAGAAAATTCCTGCATGAAACATTGAAGAGAATAATTTATCGTATTTGTAATTAAAAAAGAAATTATAGTTGTCATATTCCAAAATATAAGGACCAAGGCTCTCTAGAGAAGTCGCTCATTCCAGGGCTGGGACAAGGAAAATCCTGGAGTATACTGCAGTGCTAAAAAGTAAAGAAAGGCCAAAAAAAAAAAAAATTTTAAGTGGGAATATGTTGAAAGACATAGACGCCAACTTGAAAAAGTTCTCAATGGCCAAAGCTGGAACCACTGGAGTAACATAATAAATGTTGATAGTATTGGATTTTAACTAAAAGTAAAATATTCACAAATAACTGAATAAACAAAGAAATAAGTGAGAAAGGGCAGCCCTTAGAGCAGAAGTATAATTAACACATGTAGAATGAATTCGAGAAATACAAAATCACCATTAGAAAACCTCAGCCATGATGGCTGCAGGCAGGATATACCAATGAATGCTAAAAATAGTGGGTTAAAATTGAACAAGAAACAGGATATTTGTGTAGACTCAAAGTAGCTCCCTTAAAATATTTATCTTTCTAATTGCAGAGAGTAACACTTACTACACAGCAAAGAAACCTGGCAAATACGACTGTAGACAAATGATCAAGATTAATATCACAGTAAGAAGATATATCATCATCATGCACTTCCTCATATAATAAACTGAAGTCATATCATTTCTGTGGTATTCTTCCCAATAAGGAGACACTGTGCACAGGTGTAGACTTAATCATGAGAATATATTAACCAATCCAAACTGAGGGACATTCTACAATATTAGACAGGTACTCTTCAAAAGTATCAAGGTTATGAAAGACAAGGCAAGATGGAGGAACTGTCATAGACTAGAGGAGACTAAGGAGCCACCACATCTACATGCAATGTGAGATCCTGAATTGGATCCTGAACTAGGTAAGGGATATAAGTTAGAAAAGAAAACTGATAAAATCTGGGTAAAGTCTATAACTTCATTTTTTGCTTAGTGTTGTTTTAAGGTGATTATTGTTATGTTGCTATTGTTTTGCGATAGAATAATTATGCTGTATATGTAAGTATTGATTTTTTAGTGCATTGGATTTCTCATGACAGAATAAATGTGTATAATTATAGTCATTAAAGACTTTCTCACTAATTTCATGTCCTGAGCAAAATTATTTGTGAAAAATGTTTTTTCCAGTCTTTTATTCAAGGGAACCAGAGAGAAATAACTTCATAATGTCTTCAGGTAAGTTTTCTTTTGGCAAGATTTGAAGCCAGCAGTGTGAACATTCTGAGCAGCTGTTCAAGTGTTCACACCTTCTGCGTGCTCAGTCATGTCATAGCATGGGGATGACTCATTCTACCAAGACACTCCTCATACCGGCTATACTCATGTTCCTCTTTACAAAGTAAATATTCTTTTATTTATTTTACAAAATCTCTTTTATTCTGTCTTACAATACAAAAGGTTGGTCAAGGTTAGAGGTTTTTCTGTCTGCCTTATGATGTTATAATAATATAACATTTATTTTATTACTCAATTCTATATTCTAGAATTTCTCATCGACCCTCTTAAGTTGGAACAGAACTCTACAACAGAAAACAGATTAACAAGAGAAAGACAAGCAAGTTTATTAATGTTAGCAGTGCACATCTCATGGGAGAAGCCTCAATGAAAAGTAACTCAGAACAGCGATTCAGAACTATGGCTTATAGAGGAAGTCAAGATGGCCAAATAGACACAACTTCGGTGCACAACACCCAGAGAGAGATGCAGAAATCGAGAGATCTCCTAGCTCCAATCAAGGTACCAGGTGCATTTCAACGGGTCTGGTCGGATGGTGAGCAAAGCCCAGACACGGCAGACCAAGGCAGGGAGGGGTGTTGCTTCACCTAGAAAGTGCATCTGACCCGTGAGTTGGAGGCTTCCCCTCTCGCACTCTGGTCCAGATACAGTGCTTCCCCCCAAAGCCTCGGCAATACACAGAACAGGGGACACAGAACACTCGGACACAGGAAGGGGAACATTACACACCAGGGCCTGGGGGGTAGGGGAGGAATAGCAGGGGGTGGGGGTACTGGAGGAGATAGCATTAGGAGAAATACCTAATGTAGATGACAGGGCAATGGATGCAGAAAACCACCACCATAGCACATATATACCTATATAACACACCTGCACGATCAGCACATGTACCCCAGAACTTAAAGTATAATTTTAAAAAATGACTTAAAAGATAGATGTGCAAGCCTCACAGTAACAACCAAAATATAATCCAACAGCTACAAAAAAATAAAAAGCAAAAACTAAATCATTTCACCAATTACTTGCACAAAAAAGAGAGGAAAGAAAAAAAGAATGAAGAGAAGACCACAAAATAACCAGAAAACAAATTTTAAAAATGGAAGGAGTAAGTCTTCACTTATCAATAATAACATTGAGTATAAGAAAGAACTAAACTCTAATCAAAAGCCATAGACTAGCTGAATGAATGAAGAAACAAACTCATTTATCTGTTGACTATAATAAACACACTTCACCTAATAAACACACATAGACTGATTAAAGGGATAGAAAAACATATTCCATGCCAGTGGAAGTCAAAGAGGAGCAAGAGCCACTCTATTTATATCAGGAAAAAATAGATTTCAAGACAAAAACTATAATAAAGGACAAACAACAACACTATATCATGATAAAATAATCAATTCAGCAAGAATATATAACCATTTTAAGTATATATGCACCCAACACTGAAACAGCCAGACACACACACACACACACACACACACACACACGCACGCGTGCGTGCACAAATATTATTAGAGGAAAAAGACAGACAGATACCAGTACTTCAACTGCTCACTTTCAGAAGTGGACAGATCTTCCAGATGGAAAATCAACAAAGAAACATCAGATTTAATCTGCACTATAATCCAAATGGACCTAATAAGTATTTATAGAACATTCCATCTAACAGTTGCAGCATACACATTCTTTTCTTCAGTACATGGATTATTCTCAAGATTAAATAGGTTATAGAACAAGTCTTAAACATTCAAAAATATTGAAATAATATGAAGCATCTTCTCTGACCACAATGAATTACAACTAGAAATCAATAATAAAAGGAATTTTGGAAACTATATAAATATGTGAAATTAAACTACATAATCCTGCATGATCATTGGGTCAACAAACAAATTAAGAAGGAAATTGAAACATTTTGTGAAACGATTGATAATGGAAACAAAACATACCAAATCCTATGAGATACAGCAAAAGCAGTATTAAGAGGAAGTTTACAGCCATAAATGCCTACATCAAAAAAGAGAAAAAACTTCAAGTAAACAATTTAACAATGTATCTTAAAGAATTAGAAAAGCAGCAGCAAACCAAACCCAAAACTAGAAGAAATAATAAATATCAGAGAAGAAATAAACTGAAACGAAGAAAACAATACAAAAGATCAATAAAACAAAATGATTTTTTGAAATGTTAAACAAAAATTTGCAAAGCTTTAGCCAGAGAAACTAAGGGAAAAAAGGGAGATGATCCATATAAATAGAATCAGAAATGCAAAAGGAGACACTACAATTGATACAGCAGAAATTCAAAAAAGTATTATTGGTACTATGAGCAATTATAAGCCAATAAATTGGAAATTTAAAAAAAAAAAGGACAAATTTCTATACACCTATATAACCTACCAAAACCAAACCATAAAAAAATTCAGAATCTGAACAGATAAATAACAAGTAACAAGATTGAAGCTGTAATAATGACTCAATAAATGGTATTGGGAAAACAGGATATCCACATCCGGAAGAATGAAACTAGATGCCTCTCATCATACAAAAAAAAAAAAAAAAAAATAAAAAAAAAAAAAAAAAAAAAAAAAAAAACCAAAAAAAACCTCAAATTTGAATGGACTAGTCTTAAACCTACGACCTCAGACTATAAAACTACCACAAAAAAATTGTGGGAAATATCTAGGCATTCATTTGAGCAAATATTTATTGAGCAATGTCCCACAAGCCCAGGCATCAGAAACAAAAATGAAAAAATTGAATTATGACTATTAAAATGCTTCTGCATAGTAAAGGAAACAATGAACAAAGTGAAGAGACAGCCCACAGAATGGGAGAAATATTTGCAAACTACCCCTCTAACAAAGGATTAATAACCAGAATATCTAAAGCGCTCAGACAAATAAATAGGAAGAAAATATAATAATGCAATCAAGAAATGGGTAACAGATTTGAAGAGACATTCCTCAAAAGAAGATATACAAATGGCAAACATGTATATGAAAAACTGTCACCATGATTGATAATTACAGAAATGTAAATCAAAACTGCAATATCATTTCACCCCAGTTAAAGTGGCTTATATCCAAAAGACAGGCAATAGCAAATGCTGGTAAAAATGTGGAGGAAAGGAAACATTTGTACGTTGTTGGTGAGAATGTAAATTAGTAAAACAACTATGGAGAAAACTTTTCAGCTTCCTCAAAATACTAAAAATTGAGCTACCATATAACCTAGCAATCTTACCACTGGGTATATAAGTAAAAGGAAATCAGTATATTGAAGCAATATCTGCACGCTTATGTTATTGCTGCACTGTTCACAATATATAAGATTTGAAAGCAACCTAAGTGTCCATCAAGAGATGAATGAATAAAGAAAATGTAGTACATATATGCAATGGAATACTACTCAGCCACGAAAAAGAATGAAATCCTGTCATTTGCAACAACATGGATGGAACTAGAGATTATTATGTTAAGTGAAATAAGTCAAACACAGAAAGACAAAATTTCTATGTTCTCAGTTATTTGTGATCTAGAAATCAAAACAACTGCATTCATAAACACAGAGAGTAGGATAGTTCCCAGAGGCTAGGAAGCGTAGTTGGGGAGTCGGGAGGAGCTGGGGATTATTCATGTATACCAAAAAACAGAATAAAAAGACCTACTATTTTAGAGCACAACTGGTGACTATAATCAATCCTAATTTAATTGTGCATTTTAAAATAACTAAAAGAGAATACGTGGTTTATTTGTAACAACAAGAATAACTGCTTGAGGGAATGGATACCTGATTTTCCATGATGTGATTATTATACACTGCATGACTGTATTAAAACATCTCATGTATCCCATAAATATATATAGCTACTACATACCCACAAAAATTAAAAATAAAATTTTAAAATAAAATAAGCAGTGAGCAAATTGCATCAAGTGACAGAATCACAGGATGTTTGCTTCTAGAGAGGAAGTAAGCACGATTTAGTTCAATTTATTCCTTTCACAAATGAAGAAACCTATACTTAAATCAGAGTATGTAAAACTATACTCCATGGGCTGAATCCAGCCACCCATGTTTTTATAAATCACCCTTTTTTTTACACACAGGATTGTCTACTTATTTGCATATTTTCTAAGACTTGTGCTACAGTGGTAATGTTAAGCAGTTTCAATAAAGACCATAGAATCCACAAAGCCTAAAATATTTGTTTACTCTCTGGCCTTTTCAGGAATGTTTGCCAACTGGTTTAGATAGCATGTATAATTTGTCCACAATCACACTTTAATTTAGTGGCAAAATTTGTCTAAAATCTATCTTTACTTAGTGGTATGCTCTTTCTATTCTGTCATATTGCCTCACTGTGCCCAATATTCTAGTGCTAAAATTAAAGACCAAATTCAAAAGCCATAAGAAGGAAGACAATAATTACAATTAGAAATGGAATTTATCCAGTGCCCCCAACGGTTTTAAGAGCTACCGGTTTAAGTACTCAGTCTTCTGCATGCATTCCAGAGACAATGCCACAGGCCATATACATTTTTATGAATATTTATCAATGTCACAAATTTATCAAGCTATAATTATTTTAGTGGCAATAAATTAAAACAAAATAGCAGTAATTAGTAGTCCGTAGTAGTGTAGACTACACCTATACTAGAAAATAATAAAATAGCTCTTTTTTTTTTTTTCTTTTTTAAAATAGCTCTTTAACTGGAATTCTCATTAAAATATTTTCATCTTTTAATATAAACACCAAAACTCATTATTCAATTATATCCAAATAGCTGAGTACCTTCAAAGACACAAATATAAGCCAGGTGCAGTAACTCATGCCTGTAATCCTAGCACTTTGGGAGGTCAAAGTGGGCAGATCACCTAAGGTTGGGAGTTCAAGGCTAGCCTGACCAACATGGAGAAACCCTATCTTTACTAAAAATACAAAATTAGCCAGGTGTGGTGGTCAATGCCTGTAATCCCAGCTAACTCAGGAGGCTGAGGCAGGAGAATCACTTGAATCCAGGAGGAGAAGGGTACCATGAGCCGCTATCACATCATTGCACTCCAGCCTGGGCAACAAGAGTAAAACTCCACCTCAAAAAAA
>NW_016107458.1:1510113-1526399 GCF_001604975.1 Cebus imitator
AAAGAAAGAGAGAGAGACAATATACTGAGATAAATTACTAAAATTCAAAAACTGTACATTAGACATTCCCAGCATGTAATCCCTGGACCAACAATATTAACAACATCAAGGGAGCTTGTTTAATATGCAAGTTTTGGGGACCTACCTCAGACCTAAATCAGAAATTCTGGGAATGGGATGTAGCATCCTGTGTTTTAACAAGATTTCCAGGTGATTTTTAGTCATCCCTAAAGTTTGAAAAATACTGCTGTATGTCAACATAGACAATAAAGAAACACCCTAAGGTATATTAAAAAAAATAAATTAAAACCACAGGCAAATAAGCATCATTACAGATAACAACTTGCATATCATTTATTTCTAGTTCATAAACCATGTTAATAAACACCCTGCCTTACAAAAAGTCACTTCTAGTTAACTAAGAGTTCTAGAAATTTTGCAAAGTAGAATCAGTAAGTCAACACCAAATATTCATAAATAGAGAATATCAGCAAGTTAAAACAAAGAGTCTGCCTCCAGTTTGACTGCTGAAGCTTCGGCTGTAATCATCCCTCTTCCCTTATTGTCTTAAACTTGGGCAAACTAGTAAGAAAGCCAGTGCTCCCTCTGTTGGCATTGGTAAAAAATTTAGACCACATAAACCCTACTAAAACAAACTTCATCCCAATCCACCTACCTTTACCATCATAAAAACCCCAAGCCAGTCTTCTTTACCTGCTCTTTCAAGCCATTCTGTATCCCTTTAAGAGCCGCTCTATTCTCTCAAAAAAGCTCATTTTATAAGTACTAAACTTTTTATATCTTGTTGGTGCATGTATGGCATCACCAGTATTGAAATCTGAACAAAATTTTCGATGGCGGAGAGTCCATCCTGTTTCTACAGGGTAACCACAACACAAATTCAGAATTTTTTTCTCTTCTACTAAAAATATATTCTGAAAGAAAATCTGAAAAGTCCTGTCAGAAAATGTAAGCTTCCTCTGTTGTAGCTTTGAGATATTATATATATAACTTACGCCTTTATTTTAGGAACATGATCAGAAGCTATATTTTTTCAGCAATAAAATTCTACCACCCCAAGATCATTGTATTAAATATTTGTACCATAGGGATTGAGATATGGTTACATGTACACTATAAAAGAAGAAGTAATTGCTCTGATCATCACGACACTAAAACAACTGGGAGAAAAGTAGCTTCAGGGACAATATTCAGTAGCTAATTGTTCAACTCTGTAGTTCACATTGCTTGTAGACTGAGTCTAGTTATGGGGTAAATCAAAGTGAATAAAACTCAGCTGGAATTTTGACACCAGCAGTGTTTTTCTTTAGTGTTGCTTCCGGGGAAAAAAGTTAGTAATAATGCAAAATCTACAAAATGTCAACGGAAAGGTAAGACTGCAAAATGGAAACTACAGACAACACAAATTATTGTAGAGCAACTCATGCTTTGGATATTTTGGATGTGCTTTTCAAATGTTAATTTTAATTGACCATAAAATCCAAAACCTCAGAAGAGAAATCATTTAAAATCTGAACCTTTGATGAGAATTAGGATAAAAATAATGTTTCTCACCTCTTTCATTGTTTTTAAAAATAGATTTGCTTTGCAATTAATGACCATATGTTAGATTTAAGGTGAAGCACTTTCATTCTTTCTGATGAGGTAGCTGTTCTAGTTTTGGCCATGAACACCAAATTCTGATTACTAAGCCCCAGGGTGATTGAGTACTATGAAACACAGCAGAACACAAAGCCCAGACTCTGCAGACAGTTAATATATACTTCCATGACACCCAGCAGCCATGATAGTTGGCCAGTAACTTAATATTCGAACAGTATAACCATTTATCGTGGAAGAAATCAAAACATTATTATTTTGCCCTTTGATTAAATGAAATAACAAAAACATAATATGGTTTGATTAAAGATAATTCAACCAAGAGCCTAGTAAGATGAATTTACTGTCAATAAGATGGAAATGACAAAATTTAGTTATATAATTATAATAGTTGAGGCTTATATATTTTAAATCAGCAGAATCATTGAGGCTAGTTAATTTGGGCTTGTTTCTAAATTATCCAGAAACATGGGAAAAGGATCAGAGAATGAGTACTGTATTATGTATGTCGCTCATAAAGTTTCTAACAGATAAGCTTTGTGTCATTGTGAACATATATACAACATAACTGTATTTAACCTGTTATCTGTTCTAAAATATTCCATTGAAAATCAGATTGTGAGGAATTATTAAACAGAGAATTGAGAAAGTGAAGTTGAAGAGGTCTGAGATAAAGATGGCACTGTCAAAAACACAGGGGACTTCTAGGAAATAAGGCTGCTTAACAAGAAAAAGAAAACAAGAGAAGCTGCTTCAAAGGACTCAGGATATTGTTTAAAAGAATACTAGAGTTCTGCTTTAGAAGGAAGCTCTTAGTAGAATTAAATGGGACCTTTAACAACTGCTTGATGTCTGCTTTGTACAAGAAAGTATATAGCAGGCCTAATTTAACAAAAATGAAAGAGAAGTAATTTACCTCTCGTTTACTTGATAAGCTAACAAAGATACTATTCGAGCACTGCTGTTGTTGCAGTTGAGACAATTATGGCTAAAGGAGACCAAAAAAAATAATCTATTTCTTAATATTTTAAAATATAATCTATATGCAGATAAGCATGTATAGGAATGATAATTTATTGTGATGTTTTATTCTGCTTCTATATTGCTTCTGAAGCAATTATTTCTTTATCAATTTGTTTATTGATATCTGACTTTTATGCTAGAGATTTCCTTCAAAATGTCAAGTTCTCTTTGCCTTTTAATTTATTCTTAAAAATTAAGGTATTGAGGAAATTATTGGAAGCTATCTGAGTAGATAATTTCACTGAGAATTACTGGGCAAATAAATTATGATTTTATTAGAGAATCTCTAGATGTCATTGTTCTTTTATCTTGGATTGTAAGTTATTCCAAAGAAGAATCTTTTATCTTCCAGAAGCTGAGCAGGAGAATGACAGTATTCTGGGAGCTAAACTTGGCAAGGTCACTGTGTTAGGCCATTTGCATTGCTATAAAGAAATACTTGAGATTCGGTAATTTATAAATAAAAGGAGTGTAACTGGCTCATCATTCTGCAGGCTGTACAGGAAGCATAGAGGTAGCATTTGCCTCTTGTGTTTCAGGAAGCTTCCATTAACGGCAGAAGGGAAAAGGGAGTCAGTGTGTGTAAATAACATGATGAAAGAGAAACAAGACAGGGCAGAAGGCAGTGCCAGACTCTTTTTAACAATCAGATCTCATAGGAACTAATAGAGTGAAAAGGCTCATTACCACCAAAATGGCACCAACCCATGCAAGAGGGATCTGGCCCCGTGACCCAAATACCTTTCACCAGGCCCCACCTCCAGTATTGAGGCTCAAATTTCAATGGCAGACTTAGAGAGGACAAATGTTCAAATTAGGTTAGTCACAGTTTTATTTGGCTCTTTATTCAATTCCCTTATTAACTGTGTGCATGTTCCCATCCTGTTCTGTTATCTGGTTGGTATCCATGAGTGTGGAGCAACCTTGCTTGGATTGCTCTAGAAGGCAAAATCTCCAGGCTCCCCTCCACCTCAGATGAGAGAGGGGTTTGTGACAGTATCTGAGGTATCCTACTGCTCCTTATAAAATTTAATCCAGTGCTGTAGTGTTAAGCTCTCCTCAAGGTACTTAATGCCTCTAATTCTCTCCGTAATGTTAGTTAGCTTGTTTCTTTTTTCCTAAGGCTTGCACTCAGATTGTATTTTTCTAACTGTCAATTCCAATTTTATTTATCCATCTATTCCACATTTTTCAAAAGTTCTCACTTGCTCTCTCTTCCCCCATTTATTTATTTTTTTGTGTGAGTTTAGACTCTTCTAATTTATCTAATTTCAAGGTAGTGAGCTTTAAGAAACAATATAGGTAAAGACACATGTTCATCTTTCCAAGTTAACTAGAAATTACCAAATTGCTTTCTATTCCTTAGCTTTTGTCTCCCACCCACTGGTGTCATTCTTCAGTCACTTTCCCAAACTCACTAAACCCAAACCACTTTCCGTCTTTTAATTTTTACTTATTTTATTTCTTTCACCTTCACATGAAGGTCTTTTTCACTTTGGAATGGTCTTTCTTCACATGCATTAGTATTCTGTTCACATTTCAAAGCAAAATCATATCTAACACTTAGTGAAGCCATTCATCTGCCCATCTTGAATTAATTTCTCTTTCTCCTGTATTTGTTTAATCTCCAATTTTCCTTGTTATAAAATCAATATTATCCTATTTTGATTTAGGCTCACTTTTCCTTCAGATTTTATTCTACTTAAAAGTTAAGACTTACTCATCTCAGTCACCTCCATAGAGTCTAAATATCACAATGTCTATAATATAGTTATTTAAATGATTTGTTGAATTAAAACAAATTGAACTTTAACACTTTATGAGAAGATGCAGTATTTCTTCTGCTCCTTCATTTTTACTTCTCTTTATTCTTCTTTCTAGGAGCCAAAAGTTTAAACACTTTTATCCAGTATTAGAATAACACGTTTATTTCTCTTTCTCTTTCTCTTTCTCTCTCTCTCTCTCTCTCTCGGGGGTGTGTTTGTGTGTGTGTGTGCGTGCGCGTGTGTGTGTTTAAATAATTTTTTCAAAGATTTTGGGGTACAAGTGGATTTGTTACATGGATGAAGTAAAGAGTGGTGAATTCTTAAATTTCAGTGCACTCATCACCCAGGTAGTTTACATTGTACCTAACGTGCAGTGTTTTTATTCATAGCCCTTCTCCTACCCTCCCCCTTCTGAGTCTCTAAGGTCCATTATACCACTCTGTGTATTTCTGCATACTCATAGCTTAGCTTTCACTTGTAAAGTGAGAGTATACGGTTTTGGGATTTTCATTCCTATGTTACTCCACTTAGAATCATGGCGTCTAGCTCCATTCAAATTGCTGCAAAAGACATTATTTCATTTCTTTTAATGGCTGAGTAGTATTCCATAGTGTGTATATATACCACGTTTTCATTATTCACTCATTAGTCAATGGGCACTTAGGTTGCTTCCACATCTTTTCACTGTGGATTGTACTACTATAAACATACGTGTGCAAATGTCGTTTTCATGTGACATCTTTTCCTTTGGGTAGATACCCAGTAGTGGGATTGATGAATCAAATGACAGATCTACTTGTAACTTTTTAAGGAATCGCCTTACTGTTTACCATAGATGCTGAAACAATTTACATTCCCACAAACAGTGTGCAAGCATTACCTTTTCCTCACATTCCTGCCAACATCTATCATTTTTTCCTTAATAATGACCATTCTTGTAGGAGTAAGATATTATTTCATTGTGGTTTTAATTTGCATTTCTCTGATGATTACTGATATTAAGCATTTTTTCATATGTTTGTTTCCCATTTGTTTATCATCTTTTAAGAACTATCTATTCATATCCTTTGCCGACTTTTTAATGGGTTTGTTTTTTTTTTTTCTCTTGCTGATTTGTTTGAATCCCTTGTATATTCTGGACACTAGTCCTTTTCAGATTCATAGTTTACAAATATTTTCTCCTATTCTGAGGATTGTCTGTTTACTCTGCTGATTATTTCTTTTACTGTGCAGAAGCATTCTAACTTAATTAGGTCCCATTTCTTTGTTTTTGTTGCATTTGCTTTGGGGGTCTTAGTCATAAATTCTTTGCTTAGGTCAATGTCTAGAAGCATTCTTCCAGCATTGTCTTTTAGAATTTTTATACTTTCAGGCCTTATATTGAAAGCTGTGATTCATCTTTAGTTGATTTTTGTGTACAGTGAGAGATAAGGATTCAGTTTCATTCTTCTACATGTGGCTTGCCAGTTTTCCCACCACCATTTATTAGAGTATCCATTTCCAATGTATGTTTTTGTATGTTTTGCTGAAGATCAGTTAGATATACATATTTGGCTTGATTTCTGGATTCTTTTTTCTGTTTCGTTGGTCTATGTGCCTACTTTTATACTCCTGCCACGCTCTTTTGGTAACTATAGCCTTGTACTATATAATTTGAAGTCATGTAATGTGATACCTCCATATACATGTGTGTGTGTGTGTGCATATGTGTGTGTGTATTTGGCTTAGAATTGCTTTGGCTATTCATGCTCTTTCTTGGTTCCATGTGAATTTTAGGATTTTTTTTTTCTAATTACATAAAAAAGAAGTGACGTTAGTATTTTGGTGGGAATTGCACTGAATCTTGCACTGAATCTTCCAATATTGCTTTTAGAAGTATGGTAATTTTAACAATATTGGTTCTTCCAATCCATCAGCATGGAATGTGTTTTGTAATTCTCTTTGTAGAGATCTTTTACCTCCTTAGTCAAATATATTCCTAGGTAATTAAGCCTTTACTGATAAATACAATTAAGCTAATGAAATTAACCTAACTTGTACATGGCACTCTTTAGAGTTGAGAAAGCCAGGTAATTAGTGTAAAGTTTTAACTGGGTTTCTTTAACTCACAACATAATTGGGGAAATAAGACTTAAACACATGAAACAATTTATAATTCAAGGCAATAGAAATTAAAGAGTTAGACTGTGGGTTCTGTGAGGGCCTAGATAGATAGAGGAAACTGTATGGGTATAATCCGTTTTGAAGAATGGGTAATAATCTAAAGGAAATAGAAGAAAAAAGGGAAAATGTAAGTGAAAGAACAGAATATTTAAAGATCTAGAAAAAATCTGGGATTTTATAGGGAGATTGGTCTGACTAAACTAACAGCAGGCCAGTTTTGGAGAGTTGTAAAGAAATGTGAATCTGCGAAGAATATGATTATGAATAGCTTGAAAACAGCGGCATCATAAAAAAGGAGACAGGGAGCTTCTAATCAGGAAAGTAGGACATTGAAATTCATACTTTCGACAATTACATCAAGGCTCTTAAATAACGGCTATGTTGGAAGGATAGTAACTAGAAACCAGAATCAGCCTAGAAATTCCAGATTATGGAATCTTAATCCCAAAAAGACAATACTGATGGGACAATCAAGAGCAGGAATGAGAGGAAAAGTCTTCTAGTGTTCGGTTTATTTCTGGCTTTCAACTGCTTTTTTCAACCAGTTTTGTTGTTGCTGTTGTTAAGGGGCCATATGCTCAAGTTACTTACTGAGGTTGTGATGAGGTTCTACAGGATGTGCTCAATGAGGTAAGCTTAAGGATAGTTGAAGGAACGTAACTCTCAAATGATAAATTACTAGGTTCTAATTCTAAATGAAAAGAGGAGATGGCCTCTTATGTACGAACACACTTCCAGTGTTAGAAGAAGTACTAGTTAAGAGAAAAGATGGGATAATTTCTTAAACTCTATTTAAAAAAAATTTACCTTTTTTTCACCATTTTTAACCTAATATTTTAATTTCCAAATTAAACGGTATATACTTAATCTGAAATTTTATCACATTTAGGACATTAGGAATCCAGAAATACTGGTCTTAATCTTCATATGTCTTATTAACAAGAGTAACTTTTTTCCCTTAACATACAATGCCTTATAAATGGGTGATTCTCTAGCCCATGGGCAGAAGCCAGGTAGGTGGTAGCTGACAATAGCATGTGCCTCTCATATGTTTGCTGCTTCTTGAAATTCTGGAAGCTTACATATTTTCCCAGTTTTAAGGCATTTCCTTTTGTTTCAATGATGATGGTCTGGGAGATGAAGTACATTTCAAACTGAGTTTTACTGGAAATGTCTAAGGGTAGGTCTTTTGGAGTACAAGTTTTGATGGGAGAATGACGATCAAAGAAAACAAAGGTGGCTGGGAGCTTGGGAGTTGGCAAATGTAGGGGAAAACACAACAGTAAGTAGAATGACAGCAATATTTCTGCCAAAGAGCAACTTTCTTCAATTTGCAGTTCCATATAGGTTCAGTCAGAGGTAAATTACAAAAAGGACATATCTTGAAGCAGAAAATTCACAACTAATATTTTTATCATTTTTTTCCTTTCTTGTTACTTTTGACTTCAATTTGATAATAGTCATGTAAGCATTCCCGGAGCTAGTGAACTAAAGTACTTTCTGATAACATCCCCTGCCTCAGGGATTAGTGGTCATAGATGACCTATTATGTTAAGAAAGAGACATTGTGCCAATTCCAAAGTTCGAGTAGAGCTTCACCTCTAAGTCTATTTCAGATAATTCTTCTGATGGTTGCAATATAATATATCTTGAGATCACTGCTTTTAATCAATGATTCCCCCTCTGCCTTTATCTTAATTCCCTTTATCTCCATCAGTGAGTGTCACACTGTGGCAATGAGGAGTGTTGGGATGGAGGTCAGAATCAAGTGAACCTTATTTTATCTTTAGTTTGAAATTACATTTCCTTAAATATTGCTTCAGGGGAAAATCAATGGGTATAACCAGAAAATGCTCAAGTATGAGAAGAATAGACTTCAACGTGATATGTTTAAAACATACCTCTCATGAAGAAAAAACATCCAAAAAGCATATATTTGAGCTTCTGGGGAGTGAAAAAGTTAAGCCATAAAGTGTAATCATTTTATATTAACAATTTCCATCTTCTCACATTCATAATTTAGCTAATGCAAAAATGAAGATCTTAATATTATCAGACGTTTGTTTGGGTGAACTGGAAAATGTGATCTAACAAAATAGTAACACAGGATGCAAGAAATGTACTATTTTAGAAACTGCAGCAAGAGTTATATATTCGAACAGTGCTGGGTCCCATGATCCTTAATTTGCATATAAATAATTAATATGTATACCTGAATAATGCCAGCTTCTGTGCACTACATTTAGTATGAATTATGCAGAAATACTTCAAAAATACCTTTAATAGTCAAGGGAATTGCTACCCTCCAAAATATGCAGGAAATAGAATCATTTGATTGAAAAATGAAAACACAAGAACTGATTAAAAAACATTCCAGAAAGGCAAGTTTCTTTATCAACCATCTTGTTTTCTATGTGTGTTTTATCTTTTAAGATTTTTATCTTTAGGAATATGAAAATACATATGAATCCTTAGAAAAGAACATGGTGAAATCACACAAATAAAAAAACTGCTGAACAATTAGGAAGTAGTAAAGGGCAAACCCTGAGAGTTAGCTCCCTAGAGGCGAAGCTTGAAGAAAGAAAGAGTTGAGTACATCAAGGGAGAAATGTATGTATTTTTTAATATTGTATGTCAAAGCATAGAAAAAGAGATTCAATATGCATTTGAAAGATTTGTTGGTAAGTGAATTTATGTAAGCTATGAGCATAAAAATGTCAACATATGACAATATTAGGGTTACCTCCCTTGTAAGCCAACATGTCAAAACAGTTTTCACCTAACTTTATGTAATAATTGCTCCTGACAATCAAGGTAGCCTAGAACTGAGAAACAGGCCTTCACGTGCTAACTGAGGTTCAAAGAAATCATTTCACTGGTGGAGTTTCATGGGACCATTCTCAATGGCCTCCATGAACTGCTCATTGCTTTGAAGTTTTGAAGACATAAGACTCCTTGAAGTACTTCAGTTTTGTTCCTTCATACTTTTGCATTCCAGTAGGTGGGTTTGATGAAACCCAGCTCTGTTGATTTTTAAGAATATACAGGAAGATAGTCAGTTAACAAAGTACATTCTTGTTGGACCATAAAACTAGTGAAATCGAGCTGCAGATAATTTAGAAGAGTCTAGGCAGTATAGCTTAGTTAATCTGGGGGGCTCTAGAGCCACATTGCCTGGATTTAAATTCTAAAACAACAATTTACTAGATGGATGACTTTGAGTAATTTGCTTAAACTTCATTTACCTCAGTTTCTTCATCTAGAAAATAGATTTATAGATTCTGGGAATTAGTACTTTCTCAGATGCATAGATTTCAAATATTTTCTCCATTCTATAGGTTGTCTGTTTACTCTGTTGATTATATCTTTTATAATATTCTGCTGTGCAGATTTTTAAATTTAAGTCCTATTTACCTATTTTTGTTTTTGTTACATTTTCTTTTGAAAATTCAGTAATAAATTATTTGCCTAGAACAAGTTGCAGAAGATCTTCTTGGGCTTTTTTAGCTTCTAGTCTAACATTTAATCCATATGAGTTAATTTTTGAATATGGCGAGAGATAGGGGTTTAGTTTTTTCACCTGAATATGGCTCAGCAATTATCCCAGCACCATTTGTTGAATTAGGTTTCTTTCCCCAGTGTATATTTTTTCTGGCTTTGTAAAAGATCATTTGGTTTTAGATATGTGGCTTTATTTCTGGATTTTCTATTCTGTTCCATTTATCTATGTGTCTATTTTTATACTAGTATCATGGTGTTTTGGTTAATATAGCTTTGTAGTATAATTTGAAGTCAGATAAATGTGGTATCAGTAGTTTATTCTTTTTGCTTAGGATAGCTATGGCCATTTGGACTCTTTTTCAGATCTATGTAAATTTAATTTGTTTTCTAATTATCAAAGAATGATAGCAATTTGACAGAAATTACACTGAATCTACTTTGGGCAGTATGGGCACTTTAATGATATTGATTCTTTCAATCCATGAGCATCGATATTTTTCAATTTGCATAATCTATGATTTCTTTTATCAGTATTTTATAGTTCTACTTGTACAGTTCTTTCCCTGGTTAAATGTATTCCTAGGCATTTTGTATTTGTTTTGTGTAACTATTGTAAATGGGATTGAGTTCTTGATTTGGTTCTCAGCTTGATGACTATTGATGTATAGAAACAGAACTCATTTTTATAAGTTGATTTTGTAACATGATTCTTTACTGAAGTCATTTATCAAATCTAGGAGGCTTTTGGAGGAGTCTTCAGGGTTTCCAGGTACAAAATCCTATCATCCACGAACAGAGATAATATTCCTTCCTCTTTGCCTATTTAGATGTATTTTATCACTTTCATCTGATTACTCTGAGTAAGACTTCAAGTACTATGTTGAATAACAGTGATGAGAGTGGACATCCTTTTCCTTCTCCAGGTTCTTAAGAGGAATGCTTTTAACTTTTCGCATTCCAGTATCATGTTGTCTATGGGTTTGTCAGGTATGGCTTTTATTATTTTGAGTTACATTCCTTCTGTCCCTAGAATAGCAAATGTTTTTCATCAGGAAAGGATGCTGAATTTTATCAAATGTCTTTTCTGTATCTATTTATATAATCATATGGTTTTAATTCCATTTATGTGGTGATCATATTTATTAATATGCATAGGTAAAACCAATCTTGCATCCCTGTAATAAAACCCACTTAGTAACAGTATATTATCTTTTTGATATGTTGTTTTATTCAGTTTACTAGTATTTTGTTGAGGATTTTCACATCTGTGTTCTTCAAAGATATTGTCTGGGTTTTCCTTTTTTTTTTAATTGTCTTTGTCTGGCATTAGTATCAAGGCAATGCTGGCTTTATGAGTTAGGGAAGATTGCCTCCCCTCAGTTTTTGGGAACAGTTTTAGCAAATTTAGTATCAGTACTTTATGGTGCATCTGGTAGAAGTTGGCTCTGAAACTACCTGATCCTAGGCTTTTTTTATTATTAAGATTTTCTTATTATCAGTTTACTTCCACTACTCATTATTGGTCTGTTCAGGATTTCTACTTCTTTCTGATTCAATTTTGGGAGGTTGTATGTTTCCAGGAATTTATCCATTTCTTCTAGACTTTCCAGTTTGTGTATATAGAGATGCTCATAGTAGTCACTGATGATCTTTTATATTTTTGTTGTATCAGTTGCAGTGACATCTTTATCATTTCTGATTGTGCTTATTTTAATCTTCTCTATTTCTTGGTTAATCTAGCTAGCGGTCTATCAATTTTATCTTTACCAATAACCTATTTTTCATTTCATTGATTATTTATATTTTGGGGGAGGTCTCCATTTCATTTAATTCACCTCTGATTTTTGTTATTTCATTTCTTCTGCTACCTTTGAATACGGTTTGTTCTTGTTTATCTACTTCATTGACATGCAACATTAGGTTGTTCATTTGAGTTCTTTCTATATTTTTGATGTAAGAATTTAAGGGTATAAAGTTCTCTCTTACCACTACTTTTGCTATATCCTAGAACTTTTGGTATATTGTGTCTGTATTTTCATTTATTTCCAAAATGTTTGATTTCCACTTTAATGTCATCATTGACTCAACAATTATTCAGGAGCAGATTAATTTTCATGTATTTGTATAGTTTTAAGCGTCTTGGTGTTGACTTCTAGTTTTATTTCATCGTGGTCAGATAATGTACTTGTTATAATTTCAAGTTTTTCAAATTTATTGAGACTTGCCTTATGACATAGTATATGGTCAATTCTTGGGAATATCCTATGTACAAACAAGTAGAATGTATATTCTCACGTTGATGGGTAGAATATTCTTTTAGGTTTAGACATTTTCTTTTAGAAATGCCTTTTAGGTTTATTTGTTCTAGAATCCAGTTTAAGTCCAGAATTTCTTTGTTAGTTTTCTACATGGATAATCTGTCTAATGTTGTCAGTGGAATATTCAAATCCTCTCATATTATGGAGTTAGTGTCTGTCTGTTTTCCTAAGTCTAATAGTATTTGTTTTATGAATATAAAGGCATATAAATTTAGAATTGTTACATATCCTTATTGAATTAATTCCTTTATCATTATATAATTACCTTCTTCATCTTTTTTTTTTTTAACTGTTGTTGATTTAAAGTCTGTTTTATCTAAGTATTGTTACTCCTGTCACTTGTGGTTTCTCTTTCCAGGAAATACCTTTTTTTGCAACCTTTTGAGTCTGTAAAGATATTTACCAGTAGGTTTTTTTTTTTTTCTTTAATGCAACATATAATTGGGTATTAGCTTTTATGCGTTATATATATCCAGTTTATATCTTTTAAGTAAAGCTTTTACTCAATTTATGCTTAAGGTTACTATTGATATGTGACCTTTTGTAACATAATGTTAATGTTTACGCTGTTAATATTTTATAACGTTAATTTTTATCTAATTACTTTTCATTCTTGATTGTGTAATTGATTTGTACGACCTGGGAATTTTATACTTTTGTGTGTTTTTGATAACAAGTATTACTTTTTTTGTCTATGTTTAGAATTCCTTTGAGTATTGCTTGTAGCTTCAGTGACAAATTTTCTAATTGTTTGCTTGTCTAGAAAAGGCTTTTTTTTTCATTTTTGAAGCTTAGTTTGACAAGATACTAAATTATTGGGTAACATTCTTTTTTCTTTAAGAAGACTGAATGTAAGACTCAGTCTTTTCTGGCTTGCAAGGTTTTGGCTGAAAATTTTTCAATTAGTCTGTCAGGATTTCCTTTATAGTTGATTAGATACTTCTCACTTGTCATTTGTATAATTTTTTTCTTCACATTAACTTTAGATAATCTGCCGACTATATGCTTCCATGAGGTTCTTATTGCAATGTATTTTTCAGGAGTTCACTGATCTTTTTATACCTGGATAACTAGATCTCTAGTAAGTACAAAGAACTTTTCCTGAATTACTCTCTCAAACAGTGTTTCACACCGTATTTTCTTCTTCTCCCTCTAGAATAGCTTAACTTGTAGTTCTTGGTGCTTTACATAATCCCATATTCTCCAAGGTTTTGTTCATTTAAAATCAAATCTTTTTTTTAATCTTACAAGGTTATTTGAAAAAAAAAAAAAAAAAAAAAAAACTGTATTCCAGCTCTAAAGTTCACTATTCTCCTTGGTCAGGGCTATTTGTGAAGTTAAGTATATTTTGTATTTCTTCAGTGAATTTTTTCACTTGCAGAACTTCTGTTTTGTTATTTAAAATAATATCTTTCTCTTTTTTTGGTTGGTAGGCTATTAATTGCTGCCTCAATTTCAGACCTTGTTATTTGTCTATTCAGGGATTCAACTACTTCCTGGGTTGGTCTTGGGATAGGGTAAGTGTCCAGGAATTTATCAATTTCTTCTAGATTTTCTGGTTTATTTGCATAGAGGTGTTTATAGTACTCTCTGATGGTAGTTTGTATTTCTGTGGGATCCACGGTGTTATCCCCTTTATCATTTTTTATTGTGTCTTTTTTGTTCTTCTCTCTTTCTTCTTTATTAGTCTGGCTATCAATTTTGTTGATCTTTAAAAAAAAATAAATAAATAAAACAGCTCTTGGATTTATTGATGATTTTTTGAAGGGATTTTTGTCTCTAACTCCTTCAGTTATGCTCTGACCTTAGTTATTTCTTGTCTTCTGCTAGGTTTTGAATTTGTTTGATCTTGCTCCTCTAGTTCTTTTAATCATGACATTAGGGTGTCAATTTTAGATCTTTCCTTGCTTCTCATGTGGACACTTAGTGCTATAAATTTCCCTCTACAGACTGTTTTAAATGTGTCCCAGAGGTTCTGGTACATTGTGTCTTTGTTCTCATTGGTTTCAAAGAACATCTTTATTTCTGCCTTCATTTCATTATTTATTCAATAGTCATTCAGGAGCAGGTGATTTTGTTTCCATGTAGTTGGGCGGTTTTGAGTGAGTTTCTTAATCCTGAGTTCTAATTTGGTTGCATTGTGGTCTGAGAGACTGTTTGTTATGATTTCCATTCTTCTGCATTGCTGAGGAGTGATTTACTTCCAATTATGTAGTTAATTTTAGAGTAGGTGTGAGGTGGTGCTGAGAAGAAAGTATATTCTGCGGATTTGGGGTGGAGAGTTCTGTAAATGTCTATTAGATCCACTTGGTCCAGATCTGAGTTCAAGACCTGGATATCCTTGTTAATTTTCTGTTTTGTTGATATAATATTGACAGTGGGGTGTTTAAAGTATCCCACTATTATTCTGTGGGAGTCTAAGTCTCTTTGTAGGTCATTAAGAACTTGCTTTATGTGTCTGGGTGCTCCTGTATTGGGTGTATGCATATTTAGGATAGTTAGCTCTTCTTGTTCCAAAGATCCCTTTACCATTATGTAATGCCCTTCTTTGTCTCTTTTGATCTTTGTTGGTTTAAAGTCTGTTTTATCACAGAGTAGGATTGCCACCCCTGCTTTTTTTTTTGGCTTTCCATTTGCTTGGTAAATCTTCCTCCGTCCCTTTATTTTGAGCCTATGTGTGTCTTTGCATATGAGATGAGTCTCCTGAATACAGCACACTGATGGGTTTTGACTCTTTATCCAATTTGCCAGTCTGTGTGTTTTGATTGGGGCATTTAGCCCATTTACATTTAATGTTAATATTGTTATATGCAAATTTGATCAGAGAGGTCCACAGATGAATTCTACCAGAGGTATAAAAAAGAGCTGGTACCATTCCTTGTGAAACTATTCTAAACAACAGAAAAACAGAAAATCCTCCCTAACTCATTTTATGAGACCAACATCATCCTGATACCAAAACCAGGCAGAGACACAACTAAAACAGAAAATTTCAGGCCAATATCCATGATGAACATTGATGCAAAAATCCTCAATAAACTGGCAAACTGAATCCAACAGCACATCAAAAAACTTATCCGTTACAATCAAGTTGGCTTCATCCGTGGGATGCAAGGCTGATTCAACATAAGCAAATCAATAAACATAATCCATCACATAAACAGAACCAAAGACAAAAACCACATGATTATCTCAATAGATGCAGAGAAGGCATTTGACAAAATTCAGCAGCCCTTTATGATAAAAACTCTCAATAAACTAGGTATTGATGGAACATATCTCAAAATAATAAGAGCTATTTATGACAAACCCATAGCCAATATCATACTGAATGGGCAAAAACTGGAAGCATTCCCTTTGAAAACTGGCACAAGACAAGGATGCCCTCTCTTACCAGTCATATTAAACATAGTATTGGAAGTCCTGGCCATGGCAATCAGGCAAGAAAAATAAATGAATGTATTCATATAGGAAAAGAGGAAGTCAAGTTGTCTCTATTTGCAGATGACATGAGTTGTGTATTAAGAAGACCCAAATCTTAATACACAAAATCTCAGGCCAAAATCTCCTTAAGCTGATAAACAACTTCAGCAAAGGCTTAGAATACAAAATCAATGTGCAAAAATCACAAGAATTCCTATACACCAATAACATAGAGAGCCAAATAATGAGTGAACTCCAATTCACAATTGCTCAAAGAGAATAAAATACCTAGGAATACAACTAACCAAGGGACGTGAAGGACCTCTTCAAGGAGAACTATAAACCACTGCTCAGGGAAATAAGAGAGGACACAAACAGGGGGAAAAACTTTCCATGCTTATGGCTAGGAAGAATCAATGTTGTAAAAATAGATTCAATGCTATCCCCATCAAGCTACCACTGACTTTCTTCA
>NW_016107458.1:1526687-1545591 GCF_001604975.1 Cebus imitator
GGGAAAGGATTCCCTGTTTAATAAATGGTGTTGGAAAAAATGGCTAGCCATGTGCAGAAAGCTAAACATGGACCCCTTCCTTACACCTTATACAAAAATTCACTCCAGATGGATTAAGGATTTAAACATAAGACCTAACACTATAAAAACCCTAGAACAACACGTAGGCAATACCAGTCAGGACACAGGCATAGGCAAGGACCTCATGACTAGAACACCAAAAGCAATGGCAACAAAAGCCAAAATAGACAAATGGGATTTCATTAAACTTAAGAGCCTCTGCAGAACAAAAGAAACTATCTTTAGTGTGAACCAGCAACCAACAGAATGAAAAAAAAAAAATTTCAATCTACCCATTTGACAAAGGTCTAATATCCAGAATCTACAAAGATCTTAAATTTACAAGATAAAAACAACCCCACCAAAAAGTGGGTGAAGGATATGAACACTTTTCAGAAGAAGATATTTATGCAGCCAGCAAACATATGAAAAAAAGCTCATCATCACTGGTCATTAGAAAAATGCAAATCAAAACCACATTGAGATACCATCTCACACCAGTTAAAATGGCACTCATTAAAAAATCAGGAGACAACTGATGCTGGAGAGGATATGGAGAAATAGGAATGCTTTTACACTGTTGGTGGGAGTGTAAATTAATTCAGCCATTGTGGAAGACAGTGTGGTGATTCCTCAAGGATCTAGAAATAGAAATACCATTTGACCCAGCAATTCCATTACTGGATATATACCCAAAGGATTAAAAATCATTCTATTGTAAAGATACATGCACACATATGTTTACTGTGGCTCTATTCATAATAGCAAACACTTGGAACAAACCCAAATTCCCACCAATGATAGACTGGATTTAAAAAATGTAGCATATATACACCATGGAACACTGTGCAGCCATCATAAATTATGAGTTCATGTCCATTACAGGGACATGGATAAAGCTAGAAACCATCATTCTCAGCAAAAGGACACAAGAACAGAAAACCAAACACTGCATGTTCTCACTTACAAGTGGGTGTTGAACAATGAGAACACATAGACACAGGAAGGGAAACTCACACACTGGGGCCTGTCAGGTGATTGGGGAGTAGGGGTGGCATAGCAGGGGGTAGGGGAATTGTGAAGGCATAGCATTAGGAGAAATATCTAATGCAGATAATAAGGTGATGGATGCAGCAGACCATCATGGCACATGTATACCTATGTAACAAACCTGCATGTTCTGCACATGTAACCCAGAACTTAAAGTATAATAAAAATAAAATAATATCTCTTCTTTTATACCCTGGATTTTTTTTTCTTATTTGAATGTTTTTTTCCCAACTTTCTCTTTAATATCCTTGAGCTTCTTTAAAGTTAATATTTTGAATTCTTTATCTGGTATTTCAAAAATTTCCTTTCGGTTAGGATTCATTGCAGGAAAGTTACTGTGATCTTTAGGGGGTTTTGTGACAGTGTATTTTTCATACTTTCTTAATGATTTCTCTTGTTTCTTCTCATTTAAGCTAGCTCTCCTTATTTTTGAATTTATTTTCTTTTGGATGGTATTTTCTCCCCTCCCTGACCCCAAGTATGCGACTATAATGTATGTTGTGTAGGGTCCTTTGGTTTTGGTTCTGGGTGCTTTCAGTGGCAAAGACTCTGTATAGGTTCCTTGGTTATATGTGGCACTTGTATAGTGTCTTTCTCAGATGCTGGATGTAGTAGCAATATACTACGTGTGTGAGTGGGCTCACTGTCTCCTGCAAGGCCAGTATGGCAGAGGTGTCAGGAAGCTTATTTCTCAATGCTGTGCTCTTGTGCCAGCAGATTTTGTATTGGGTTGTCAGTTCACTCTCTAGGCCAGTGGGTGCTGTATATGGATAAGAACCAGCTATGGCCAGTGCAGATAGGTATATGCTTGATCTTCGTTTACTATGAGATGGTTTTTTTAAATTAGCTATCCTATAAAATTCACAGTGGTCTGTGTCCCTGCTCGGTCCCAGAGAGGGAAAACAGGCTGGGTGAAACTGGACTGGGCAGGTCCATCTATACATCCCCTAATGGCAGGTATAAGCACTGGCTTCGTGAGGGTGCCTGGGGGGCAGTAGCCAAGTGCCAAGAGATGTCCCTGGGCATGGAGTAGAGAAATCTCCACTTCCTCAAGTTCTCTGCCTTGAAATGGATGAGCAACCCAGACTCCTAATCTAAGAAATGGGTGCTTCAAATGCCTGGAGATACGTTCAGTCATGGAGCAGAGAGGGGGGCCACCACACCAAGATCTTTGTACCTGAAAGGAGGGGTGGCTCAGGCTGAGCAGGTGCACTGAATACCTGGAAATATGCCCTGCTGTGAAGTATAGAGGATTCTGCTCCTTCAGGATCTCTGCATGAAAAATAAGGGGCAGTTCAAGCTCCTATATCAAGTCAGTAAATGTGACAAAGGTCTGAGAATATGCCTGGGTACGGGGTAGACAGAGTGCAACTGTGTCAAAAATGCTGCATAGGAAAGGAGGGGTGACTCAGATTCCTAATCCAGGCAAGGGGGTATGCTGAATGCTCAGAATTATGCCCAGTTATGAAGCATTGAAGACACTACTGCATCAAGATCTCTGCACAGAAAAGGAAGGAAAGCTTAGGTTCCTATCGGCATGAGTGGATGTGCTGAATGCTTGTAATTATGCCTGGGTGTGAGGTGGAGAGGGCAATGCTGCACCACAGTCTCTGCGCAGGAAGAGAGGTGTGGCTCAGGTCCCCATTCCAGGTGACTTGGTAGGCCAAATGACTGGAAATAGGTCCCCTAGAAAGCAGCAGAGTAATTTCTGTGAAGCAGAGTGACTGCTGCTGCAACCAGGTCTTCGCAGGGGAAAGGAAGAAAATCTCAGGGGTGGGGTCTGCCTCCTTCTCACTTCTCAAAACTTGTGGGGACTGACTAAAGGAGCAGACTACCCAGAAATACACGCACACTAGACCCGGCCTGCAAAGCTGTTCCTGGCCACACAAATCACGCCACCCAGAGAATCTGTGGCTTCAGCAATTCTCCTTCTGCTCCAGTATGATGATAAGAAAGAGCCCAATTCTACTGCCTACTCGCTGGGGTGCAGGCTACACTCATCACTCAGTTCTGGTTGTGGCTACCCTTTCCCTGCTCTGGAGTAAGTTCTCCAATCTCTAGCCAGAGTCTAAAGTGCCTATGGCAGCTGCCCCTGCTAGGTCACCAAAAATTACTGACTTTGTATGAAACTAGATTGCAAATGGTGTCCTTCCAGTCCCAGGTCTGGGAAAATACCCACAGCTTTGCATGGCATCTTTCCCTCATACCATCTCCCAGCCTCTCCCCAAGTTAGCTCCATGGCTTGGGAGAAACAAGGTGCTTTCCCATGGCCTTGCTTGCACCAGTCTCTAGTTAAAAAGTGAATCATAGATGAAGACTGCCGCTTTCATGCACTTTATCCAGCAAATGCTATCACACAGACTGCTTGTAAACTCTCTCTTCCCCAGTATGTGGAGTGTCCTTCAATTTTGGGGTGAATTCTATATTGCTTCTTGAATAAAAGCTCAGAGTGTTGCTCTTTAATATACTATTTTTGCTATTTCCAAGTGATTAAAGCACGCTAAAAGCCTCTAATCCATCATCTTGGTAAAGAAAAAAACAAGAAGAGCTTTGAATAAAAAAGGATTGGTCAAGTTATGGTATAAGATTCCTAGCTGTCATAACACGCACTGCCCTTCTGGATATCGTCACTGTTTTCCTAGATCATACAAAGTATAATATGATGATCTGAAAACAACAGCTGAGGTGTTATGTAAGCATTGATTACTTAATGAAAAGTGGTGAATGATCACAGAATCACTTGATTGAATCTAAAACTGATTGATAGTTATAAAGATGCTAAGATTATCTTTGAACTCACCTCTAGTGTCCATTTTCTACTGCACTGTCACAGACATAATGTCAATTTAACAGCTCTTTTTGCGTTTTTGGAGGATCTTCAAATGCCTTACTCACAACTGCCATTAAGGGATGTATAGATGGACTTTCCCAGCCCAGCCCCACCCAGCTTGTGTTCACCCAGTTCAGCCCCACTTAGCTTGTTTTCCCTCTCTGGAACCAAGCAGGGAGCACAGGCCACTGTGCATTCCATAGAACAGCTCATTGCCTGAGTCAACAGAGAGTATCTCACAGTAAACAAAGGTCACTTCTTAACATGGTTGGAGCAGCAGGCAAAGAGAGGGCTAGTGGAGAGAAACTCCTGTTTTTAAAACTATCAGATCTCATGAGACCTGTTCACTATTACAAGAACATCATGGAAAAGACCTGCCCCGTAATTCAATCATTTTCTACCTGGTCCCTCCACAATACATGGGAATTATGGGAGTTATTAGATGAGATTTGGATGAGAACACAGAGCCAAGCCATAACTTTAAAAAAAATGAATCAACCCTAAGGCCTCTTATACCACTTCCCTATATATGATTTCTATCAATAACATAATCCTTCATAATTCTTATTCCTCATAACAATCGAACAAACATTAAATGGCAGAAGATGAAGAATATGTTTAGCAATCCAACAACATTCTTCTTTTCTTTGTCACTGGCAACAAAGGGATACAAAAGGAATTTCCTTCTGTATTAGTCTCTTCTCTCATTGCTATAAAGATACTACCTGAGACTGGGTAATTTATAAATAAAAGAGGTTTAACTGGCTCACAGTTCTACATGGCTGGGGAGGCCTCAGAAAACTTACAGTCATGGTGGAAGGTGAAGAGGAAGCAAGGCATGTCTTACCTGGTGGTAGGAGAGAGACAGCCTGCAGGGGAAACTGCCACTTTTAAACAAGCAGATCTCCTGAGAACTCCCCCACTATAGGAGAACAGCATGGGGGAACCATCCCATGATCCAGTCACCTACCAGCAGATCCCTCCCTTCACACATAGGGATTACATTTTGAGATGATATTTGGGTAGGAACACAAAACCAAACCATATTACCTTCCTTTTCTCTTCTTCTCCTTAAAGAAACCCTTTAAAACAGTAAATGACAGATACGTAAACATCTTGAGGGATCTACCTCATTTAATACTTTTCTCCAAGTTATTTAGAAGCTAAAGTCCTACTGAAATGCTCTGAAAAAAGCAGGTCAAGCATAGATTTTTCAACATTAAGTCTCAAATAAACAGAATAGTCAAATAGTTGATTTCCTAGCTCTTCTGGCTTATTCTCTTTTTATTCCAAATTATTGATATTCAAACACCTTGTCTTTGGCTATCCCTCATCCCGCTCTCTTTTCTTGACTTTAATTTGGCTTTAGAGTATACTGAAAAATAAATTCTATAGTTTTTGTTGGTAAGAAATTACAATCCATACATTATGTTTAAACTAAAGTTATGGAGCAAAGTCTTCTATAGAGAGATAAGCCACTATTTCAAGAACCTGGATGCCTAAGGACAATCACAACTATACATTTCTCCCAATTTGTTTACTCATATGTCAGAATTATTTCTGGAAAATCAGACTCCATGGGAGACATATTCTGAATGTCAAGATATTGATTCTAAAAGACAATGCATCTAATAAAAGGCAGAAGTCACTTTATTTACCTAACATGCATGCACGTGCACACACACACACACACACACACACACACACACACACCGCTTCTATATTAAAAGAAGTGGGGTTTGATTACAGAAAATTTGAGCATCTGACCAAATTGTCATTTACCCAATATCATGAAGGAATAAGGTAAAGGTTAATAGTCCAGCATGAAGTTAGAAGGTTTGCAAAAAAGGAACATTAAGAGAAAGCTGGTGGGTCCATCCTATGCTGCACATTCACCAGCCTAGTGGGCTCTCAGAAGATATGAAAAGCTAGTAGCACCAGCTGGCCAGCAGCCCTTTATTTCTGTTCAGAGGACAGAGTTCTCCATCTGAAGACAATTATACAAAATGGTCTAACTGCTAAAGAATTATGAAGGGAAATTTAGTACTACTAGAAGTTTAAAGGGAAAAACTATCAGAGCATATTCAGACTTTTTTTTTTTTTTTTTATGAGACAGAGTTTCACTTTTGTTGCCCAGGCTGGAGTGCAATGGCACAATCTCAGCTCACTGCAACCTCTGCCTCCCAGGTTCAAGCAATTCTCCTGCCTCAGCCTCCAAAGTAGCTGGAATTACAGGCATGTACCACCAGGCCTGGTTAGTTTTGTATTTTTAGTAAAGACGGGGTTTGTCCACGTTGGTCAGGGTAGTCTTGAACTCCCAACCTCAGGTGATCTGCCTGCCTTGGCCTCCCAAAATGCTGGGATTACAGGCCTGAGCCACCACGCCTGGCCCATATTCAGACTTTAATCAATCTTTTTCCAAGAGGTTTGGATACCTATACAAAGATTTCAACTGTCTTTTCAGATAAACAGGGGCAAATACTTATGCTTTTCAAAACCATTATTTCCTCATTTGGGAAATCAGAAAAATATCATCTATCTTGGTGGGTGTATTTAATGAAACAATATATGTTGTATACCTGGCCAGTACTAAGGGCTGAAGAATTGTAGATTTTATCATGAATATAGCAATACAAATGTTAAAATTTTGGCATCAACAATGAAAACATTTTAAAGGTATATTAAATACTTTACTGCATTCTTAAACTAAAAGTGCTGGATGAAACAGAATTTTATTGGTGACTTAACATCATTGGATTTGCATGTTCTAAGAGCGAGAACACTAAATTTTTAAAAATCCTTTATGGCATTTTGCCTCACATCTTGATTCACAGCTCCGTCTGTCCAGAAGTTTAAGATTGAAAGAAATCTAACTCCAAAATTGAGTAACCCTAAATTTTCTTCTTAATGCTAATGTTACTTTTAGAAATTCATGAGAAAAGTAGTTTCCTTTCAAAGGCCTAAACAGCAGAATATATTTTATTCTGATAACTTCAGTACAAAGTGGAAAAAAAAAATGTGACCTGCACTGGGAATAGAGAAACAATCATGTTGAAATAATTATAGTTGAAAAAAGAATTCTCAAATCTCGAGTTGTAATAAAAATGTGGATCATCCTGGGAAATAAGAGACAGCCAGGAGCAAGTAATATTTTTCACCATTTAAGGTTAACTGAGAAAAAATGGAGGTCATAAGCAAAGCATCTGAGTTACTGGAAGATGATTTCACCCCTCTAGAAAGGCCTTCACATAAGAAATTAATAGCTAGCCAGATGACATATCAAAGGAATTTAAAGTTCATTCTGGACTCAAAGGATAAGACCTTCCAAAATGTCTATTTTGAGGTAAAGCTTGACAAATTTATTAGCTTTGGGGACAAATTTAAAATAGGTCGTCCAGACCACATCAGAATTAAATGAGATACCACACAAAATTAAATAAAATAAAAAATAACTCTGTAGTGGAGTTTCACAAAGATACCTGGCAGGGGTTTCTTTTTACTGCTGAATGCCAGGATAATAGAGCCATGAGGAAAGGGGTGAATGAAGTTCACATTTCCATTGGAAGCAGGAAATTAAAAACATCACAAAGAGTTTTGTGTTTCCTGTTAGGGAAGAGGGCAGGTAGATTCAGGATAAGGCAAAATGGGAGAACCATTCTCCATAGATTGCTGCATTAGGGTAATGCTGTCTGATTTACCTGTCAAGAAGAATGTGTTTAATATTTTTGGAAGCTGGTGGCAAAATAACTGTTGCAATGATAAATAATGGAGTATGTCAGGCTAATCTAGAGTTTTGTATTAAATATAACATGTACTAAACCAATTTTGTAGTAAAAACTTGAAGAAATCATTTAAATAATCACAATTAGCATATAATTAGCATATATGTTTACAGTGGGTGCTAGAATGTGGATGTAGAAAACAGCAGCAAGCAAATGCTTGATTGGATTTCAAGTTGGTGGGGGGGGGAATGAAATTTAGAATTATCTCAATGTTCAAGGCCATAATTTATAACAATTAGAAGGCAAGCTCTTGATGGTTAGAGTATATTCATCTTTAATCTGTACTTTTAAAAAAATAATTTAACTTTTCATTGGTAAACTCTTTTACATTTTTCAGTAAAGACTTTTCATAGAGCAACAAGTATTTCTAAAACAATGCTATGTGCCTAGTACCAAGATAAATAATATGAGCTGGGTGCAATGGCTCAAACCTGCAATCCCAGCAACTTGGAAAGCTGAGGCAGGAGAGTTGCTTGATATCAAGAATTCAAGACCAGCGTGGGCAGCACAGTGAGACCCAATCTCTACAAAATTAAAAAAAAAAAAAATCTGAGTAAGGCGTTGTGCACCTGTAGTCCCAGATACTTGGGAGGCTGAGGTGGGAGGATTACTTGAGCAAGAAGTTTGGGGCTGACTGCAGCCCACACTGGGCAACAGAGTAAGACCTCATCTCTAAATAGTAATAATAACAATATAAAATGTAAAGGAGAACTGTGAGATAAACACCTCGGTCTTTGATCCAAAGTTGGTGTTACAAAATTATTGGAATGTGCTAAATGTTTAAAAACAAACTGGTTTGTAACAGCTTATAAAACCAGAAGGAAGTACAAACAAGGAGGCCTCAGAGAAGGTAAGGATAGAGAGGGAGAGGACATTTGCCTCCATTGAAGAGGTACATTTTGACGTGAGTGATGTCAGCAGAAATGTTCTAGAAGTTGGCTGCAAATACCATGTAGAGAGAGATGACATGTTGAAGACCCCATAGGCAAAATAGGAAGATAAGTTGGCTGGAAATACTGTGTAGAGAGAGGTGACATGTTAAAGATCCCATGGGCAAATTAGGAATGTTATGAAAATGGAATATATTGGAAAATGGGCCTCATTCTGCTACAGAAATCATTAGGAAAAAATGCATTATTTTTCAATATTAAAAATCAATGCATTATTAAAATGTAGCTGAGGACAGTAATGTGTCCAAAGCAGACATGCTCGAAAATCTCTATGTCATCTTCATTTTACACTAGTTTTCCTAAATCAGGAGAGAGTGGTTCATTCTAATGCTGAGTGTCATAATGAAGACTGTTTCTAAAAATCGTTCCCTTGTAATTTACAGGGAGGACTTCTGGACCATTGCCTTTTCTAGTTCTATGGGTTGAGTGTATTTTCAAATGATAAACTGACAGATTCTTGGATAACGTCTACCTCTTTTTCTCTATCTCATCCTCTAGTCAGTTAAACCCCCTCTAGAGCTCCCTCTATTTTTTTTTTTTCTTTAGTATTACTTTAAGTTCTGGGATACAAGTGCAGAACGTACAGGTTTGTTACATGGGAAAACATGTGCCATGGTGGTTTGCTACACTTATCAACCCTTCATCTAGGTTTTAAGCCCTGAATGCATTAGATATTATGTATATTAGATCCTAATGCTCTCTCTTCCCTTACCTCCCACCCCCCAACAGGCCCCAGTGTGTGATGTCCCATCCCTGTGTTCTCATTGTTTCTCACTTAGAAGTAAGAACATGCTGTGTTTGGTTTTCTGTTTCTATGTTAGTTTGCTGAGAATGATGGCTTCCAGCTTCATCCACATTCGTGCAAAGGACATGAACTCATTCTTTTTTACAGCTGCATAGTATTCCATGGTGTATATGTGCAACATTTTCTTTATCTAGTCTATCATTGATGGGGATTTGGCTTGGTTCCAAGACTTTGCTACTTAAATAGTGCCACAATAAACATATGTATGCATGTGTCTTTATAGTAGAATAATTTGTAATCCTTTGCCTATATACCCAGTAATGCGATTGCTGGGTCAAATGGTATTTCTATTTCTAGATCCTTGAGGAATCACCACACTGTCTTCCACAATAGTTGAACTAATTTGCATTCCCACCAACAGTATAAAAATGTTCCTGTTTCTCCACATCCTCTCCAGCATCTCTGGTCTCCTGACTTTTTAATGATCAGCATTTTAACTTGCTTGAGATGGGATCTCATTGTGGTTTTGATTTGCATTTCTTTAATGACCAGTGATAATGAGCCCTTTTTTCATATGTTTGTTGCCTGCATAAATGTCTTCTTTTAAGAAGTGTCTTTTCATATCCTTTGCCCAATTTTTGATGGGGTTGTTTTTTTCTTGTAAATTTAAGTTACTTGTAGATTCTGGATATTGGACCTTTGTCAGATAGGTAGCTTGCAGACATTTTCTCTCACTCTGTAGGTTGCTCGATCACTCTGATAATAGTGATTTTTTATTCGTTTTTTGTGCAGAAGTTCTTTAGTTTAATTAGATCTCATTTGTCAATTTTAAATTATCAAAAGGTGCTTATCAGATTAAGGAGTTTTGGGCCTAAGATGATGGGATTTTCTAAATATACAATCATATCACCTGCAAACAGACAATTTGACTTTCTCTCTTCCTATTTAAATATGCTTTATTTCTTTCTCTTGCCTGATTACCCTGGCCAGAAATACCAATACTATGTTGAATAGGAGTGGTGAAAGAAGACATTCTTGTCTTGTGCCGGTTTTCAAAGGGAGTGCTTCCAACTTTTGCTCATTCAGTATAATATTGGCTATGGATTTATCATAAATAGCTCTTATTATTTTGAAATATATTCCATCAATAACTAGTTTATTGAGAGTTTTTTTTTTTTTTTGCATGAAGGGATGAATTTTATTGAAGGCCTTTTCTACATCTATTGAGATAATCATGTGGGTTTTGTCATTGGTTCTGTTTATATGATAGATTACATTCATTCATTTTTATATGTTGAACCAGACTTGCATCCCAGAGATGAATCTGACTTGATCCTGGTAGATAAGCTTTTCGATGTGCTGTTGGATTCAGTTTGCCAGTATTTTATTGAGGATTTTTGCACTGAAGTTCATCAGGGATATTGGCCTGAAATTTTCCTTTTTTGTTGTGTCTCTGCCAAGTTTTGGTATCAAGATGATGCTGGCCTCATAAAAAGAGTCCCTCTTTTTCCATTGTTTGGAACAGTTTCAGAAGGAATGGTATCAGCAACTCTTTGTACCTCTGGTAGAATTTGGCTGTGAGTCCTTCTGGTCCTGGGATTTTTTTAGTTGGTAAGCTATTAATTACTGCTTCAATTTCAGCACTTGTTATTGGTCTGCTGAGGAATTTGTTTTCTCCTTGGTTTAGTCTTGGGAGAGTGTATGTGTCCAGGAATTTATCCATTTCTTCTAGATTTTCTAGTTTATTTGTGTAGAGGTGTTTATAGTATTCTCTGTTAGAAGTTTGTATTTCTGTGGGATTAGTGATGATATCTCCTTTATCATTTTTATTGTGTCTATTTTATTCTTCTCTTTTATTACTCTTGCTAGTGATCCATCTGTTTTGCTAATCTTTTCAAAAAAACAGCTCCTGGATTCATTGATTTTTTTTTTAAGGATTTTTCATGTCTCCATCTCCTTCAGTTCTGATCTTAGTTATTTCTTGTCTTCTGCTAGGTTTTGGATTTGTTTCCTCTTGCTTCTCTATTTCTTTTAATTGTGAAGTTAGGGTGTTGATTTGAGATTTTCCAGCTTTCTAATGTAGCCATTTGGTGCTATAAATTTCCCTCTTAACACTGCTTTGGCTGTGTCCCAGAGATGCTGCTACATTGTCTCCTTATTCTCATTGGTTTCAAAGAACTTCTGTCTGCCTTAATGTTGTTATTTACTCAGTAGTCTTTCAGGAGCATGTTGTTCAATTTCCATGTAGTTGTGCAGTTTTGAGTAAGTTTCTTAATCATGTGTTCTAAGAAATCTCCTCTTTCTCACCTTCCAGAATATTTTCCTGGTTTCATTTAACTACGTGTCGCATACTTATATCTGAGATTCCTTAGCCTACTTTCAATTCACATTTTAAAAGTTATGGTCCAATGTCTTCTCTGAGAGAGCCCAGCTCTGTTTCTCCACAATATAATCAGGAAGAGACACTGGAATTTTACCAGATTCAGCCTTTTAATTTGGTTTTTGTTTGTGTGTTTGGTTGGTTTTTTTTTTTTGTTGTTGTTGTTGTTTTTTTGAGATGGAGTCTTGCTCTGCCACCCACGCTGGAGTGCAGTGACCTTGGCTCACTGCAACCTCTGCCTCCTGGGTTCAAGTGATTCACCTACCTCAGCCTCCTGAGTAGCTGGAATTACAGGTGTACACCCCCATGCCCAGCTAATTTTTTGTATTTTTTAGTAAAGATGGGGTTTCAGCATGTTGGTAAGGCTGGTCTTGAACTCCTGACTTCATGATCTGCCCGCCTAACCTCCTAAAGTGCTGGGATTACAGGCATGAGCCACAGTGCCTGGCCAAATTTGGTATTTTGATCCTCTCTAGTGTGGAGCCCAGACTACTGTCCATCTTAAACAGTCCTGTGAAATATATCTTGGTTGTCCAGGCATGGTGAATACTACTCAAATGAGACACAGGAAGGAACAGGGAGGAAGGAGAGGGAGAAGGAAGGAAGAACGAAAGAGAGGGAGAAGGAGAAAGATTTTTTTTTTTTTTAATTAAGACGGGGTTTCACCATGTTGGTCAGGCTGGTCTTGAACTCCCGACCTCAAGTGATCCACCTGCCTTGGCCTCCAAAGTGCTTGGATTACAGGCATAAGCCACCATGCCCAGCCAGAGAAGATCTCAATTGCTCGACTGAGCAATTTCAGAAAGTGTGTGGAGACCTGACTGTTGAGGAAGCCATGTGTTTTATGCCCATCTCTGCTACATCAGAGAGCTCAGAGAATGACACAACTCTTCATTTACAATTTAACACTTGGAATTAGGTATGTAAAAATACTCATTTTTTTGGTAAATATTTTAATAAACAATACCTTTTAAAAAAGAACTATATTTATAAGCTTACAAATTATTCATACATTTGATTATATGCAAGTTCATAAGAAATTAATAAAAATAGAGGAAGCAATTGAAAACAAATAATTTTTAGACTCATCTGTGTAGCATGAATTTTTTCTAGAGAAGAAATATTTTCATTTGTCAGAAATTCAAATTTTCAAGGATTTATGAGACACTTTTATTCAAAAGGCCAATGTTCTTTTGGCTTAGGAACTCCACCAATTTGTTATGGATTTGACATAGGAAAAAACCACTGTTCTTTCTCATTTCTCCTGTACCAGCCATTGTCAGAGAATTCCACTAATCTCTATAAAACTAGATTCTACCTTTCTCAAATTGATAAACTTTTTATTTCAGAAATATTTAGAGCATGTATGCTGCTTCACAATCATGATATTACTGGCATTACAGATTACATGAAACCGAATATGGCTAGGTCAAAGTAGATTCCTGGCATAGCAGACGTCAACTCTACAGAATTTTTCCCAGGTGTATCACAGAATAGCATGCAGTCTTGGACAAACTACCTGGATCCTTGGTGTCTATTTCCATAGTAATATCTAGAGTTAGGTGACACTAGGAAGAATATAGTATACAACACATAAAAAATGAATTTAATGTTTCCATTAAAGTAAATTAACATCTCAGTATTATACCATTTTTTGGAAATAAGTTCAGCACTGAATGCTTAATGTTACCCATAAAATCCATCCACTGGATTTTATGTAACATCCTAACATTTTTGTGCTTACAAGCAGAAAGGAACATCAAAACTTTCTTTTGAAGTGGCAATACCTACTGCACTACATTTCGTACTTGTCCAGAGTACTTGTAAGAAATCTTCTAAAATAATGAAGTAGAGGAATGCTTTTTAAAAAAGTTTAGGAATACTGTGTTATATATTAAGTTTTCAGGATTGTAAATCTCACCTATTTACCAAAATGGATTTTTTAAAAATCTGGCAACAATAAGCAGTATATGCTAAAATACTGAAACAAGGAAACTACAGGGAAAAGAAAGTCTAAATCAAGACAGAATAATAATAGTTTCATAACCGAGGTACATTTCACGCAAAATAAAGAGACTTTAAGATGAGCAGACGAATAAATTTGCAAAATTCCAGATCTGATTTGGCTTTGAAGTATGGACAGAATATTAATATATAAGAAGAGAAAACATTCCAAAAGGAGAAGCAACCTTCTGGTTGATGGTGGGAGACAAAGGATGAACACAAATGACTTGGTAAATAATTTCCATTTTTCTTCAAGATGTGGGCCCAATGTACATGAATACCTCTATATATATATATTTTTTTTTTTTGAGACGGAGTTTCGCTCTTGTTACCCAGGCTGGAGTGCAATGGCGCGATCTCGGCTCACCGCAACCTCCGTCTCCTGGGTTCAGGCAATTCTCCTGCCTCAGCCTCCTGAGTAGCTGGGATTACAGGCACGCGCCACCATGCCCAGTTAATTTTTTGTATTTTTAGTAGAGACGGGGTTTCTCCATGTTGACCAGGATGGTCTCGATCTCTTGACCTCGTGATCCACCCGCCTCGGCCTCCCAAAGTGCTGGGATTACAGGCTTGAGCCACCGCGCCTGGCGAATACCTCTATATTTAACAATGAAGAATCATATGGTTTAGAAATGGTCACGTACTCTGGGTGATCTCAGCAGAAATAAAGAATGGTGTTGAACCCCTTGCTTCGCCTTCTTCCTCTAGCAAAGAAGCACACAGGGACGTCCTGAAGTGCTGCCAGAGTAAATAAGGGAACATAAAAATTGTTCTGTGATCCATAAAAAGTAGAGTAGAGAGAAAACTAGTTTCCTGTGCTTTTATTTTCTTCTTTTCACTTAATTTAATGCTGTGACTTACCAGGAAACCGTTTCATGCTCTCAGACTAAATGGAATATTCAAGCCCCTAACGCCCTGACAAAATTCATTGTTTCAGATAAGTAAATGCATCCTTTTAGTGGTCACTTTATGTCTTGGCCTAGCACTTTTACTGCTTTGAGACTTGTCCTAGGAACAGGAGTAGGGAGGTGGTGTGGATTCACCAAGATTTTTGCCCCTGGCTTTTAACAAAATCTACAATCCTCAAGTAGTTCTCTCCTTGAGGACTCACTAACCTAAATTTCTTTGCTTTCTTGAATTTGAAGCCACATATTAATAGTATTGTGATGATTTTCTTCATGGGGTTTAATGCACCATTAGTTTCATATTAGATGCCTTTAACTAAATGTATCTGCCAATAATTGTTTTAAAGGATAACCAATTGTTTTGACAGCTACAAGGCAAGGCTTTCAATAGCTAGAGCAGCATTAAATTAGAGGTTTGTAAAACTACCAGAATTGGACTTTGAAAGTGCATGCAGTGTTCAAGTCTACCACTGAAATGCTCTCATGCTAAGTGGCTTACTATTTCTACTACTGTAGATACAGGGATCAGATTGCCTCTTGGTTTACATACATTACCATACATTATAATGGCATCACCTAGCACTACCATGGCTAATTTCCCAGGCTTATCTCTCTCTGCTCACTGTAGGAGTTTCTGTGGAAAAATGCCATTTCTTTTAGAAAATGTGGCAGTTATGAATATATTCATCTCTTGACTCTCATGTGAAAGCCTTTCAATGAAATAGATAAAAATCAACTCTATGGAAAAGACATCTCATGCTTATGACACTTTGGAGGATACCTATGCTAACATAACCAACAGCGCAATTCCTCTGTTAATGAACAATATGCCCCATAAGAATGCATTCAGATAGATATTCTGAACTGGAAGTAACAGATACAATTATACAGATGGCATCTAGAAAGAATGATCACTCCTGCTCTTTCTGTGTTCCCTTCATGTAGCGCAACACTTCTCCCGACTTCTGCAATCCTATAAAGGGAGTGCTTCCACTTCACTCCTAGCTACCAAAAGCAGACATGCTGTGGAGCCCAGTTCTTTCTTTAACTGGGTCAGCATCTTGGCCAATCTAGGTTGGTGTATGCTTAGGACAGGCCAATGTTCTCTCTTTTCCTGCAGCTTTTTGCAGAGGCTGTGAAGCAAGGAGGTACCCTTAAATCTTCCTATGTCTGCTAGTTACTGGGAAATAATAACAACAACAATGGCAGTAGTGAAAACAATAGCTATTATGGGATTGGACGTGTCATGGACTGATTGTTTGTGACATCTTCAAATCTGGATGTTGAACCCGTAATCCCCCATGTGGTGCGGATATTTGATGATGGGGTCTTTGAGGAGTAACTGGGGTTAAATTAGGACATGGTCCTTATGATGGGATTAGTGAGTGGCCTTACAAAAATAAGATGATCTTGTTTATGCACTGAGGAAAGGCCATGTGAGGACACAGAAAGAAGGCACCTGTATATAAGCCAGAAAGAGAGCCCCCTCCAGGGACAGAATAGGCTGGCACCTTGATCTTGAACCTTCCAGCCTCTGAACTATGAGAAATAAATTTCTGTGGTTTAAATCACTTAGTCTAAGGTAATTTTTTATAGCAACCCAAGTAAGACAAGGAAAGAGGTATCTGGCATTCCTTTTCCAATGGAGGAACATCAGCTGATACCCTCCCTTAGTACTCCTCAGAGAAAGAGAATACTCTTATCTGATTAGAGTGTTTGGAAGACTATACTTTCAGGGATCATTTCTATAGTTTGTGATTAGAGTGTTTGAGAAAAGATGCTAAGCAGGTTGACTAAGAGCCATTTGGGTTCCCTTTCTCAGAGCCTGCCTATCGACAGGACACAAGTATTCTGGTGCCCTCTCTGCTGTGTGGTAGGAGACTGTCCCTGCAGGAGATATTTGTTGTGCATAGTTCCAGGTGAGAATCAAGTTAATTCTGGAATAAAATATTACCAGTTACTTAGCTGCAGCTCTAAAGCTACATTTCCAATCAGTGTATTAGTATTAATTATATCTGTACCTGACCCTTACACTTACTTTGCATTGACTCTGAACTCAGTGGGGCAACATGGGTATTATTTATGAACCCCCTAAATAATATTTAGATGTACCAGTGATAATATCTCAGTTTCACATTTATACCATTTACTATATTCTGGATACTATACTGAAAACTCAGTAGTATAGCACAAGGGTCAATTGACCGGACTCTAAATTTAAACAGGAGGACGGGGTTCAACTCTCCTATGCCATACATTCTGTAATTTGAGATAAACTACTTAAGCCTCTCTGTCCCTCACTTCACTTACTTGAAGAAATCAGAATTCTATTAGCTCCCACCTCACAGAACTATTGTAAAAGTTCAATAGATTACATATTACACGCTTAGAAAAATATCCAGCACATGTTACATGCATAAGGGTTGTCTAGCATTCCTTACTACCACCAATATAGTACCAAATTTGTCTCAATCTTATAGATGAGTGAACTGAGACTCAGAGAAGTTGAATATATTTTTCCCAGAGTTCTCACAGTTAGCAAATTGCACGGTTGGGATTTAAAGCCAGATCTCGCTAACTGTATTTTTTTTTCCCCAGGAGGGATATTTATCAAAACAGACCTCTAACAAATTAGAATAAAAGGTGGAGGGAAAGCTACGATTCCTTCATCTATCTGATTTGTCCATAACAGGAATATCCACTCTTCCACATTGTAACCGTCTTCCTTGCACACCCTTTAATGAATGTTGTCCTTTCTTACGGACTGTGTATAATCAAACATTCACAACCATATTTCAAGAGTTTCTCACTTCAAGGCTGTCACTGTACTTACACTGAAGCTATCATTCAGATACATGTAAGAAGTTTCCATTCTTAAAGACCGTTACCCCTCAGCTTTGGTCAATAAGAGAAAAATCATAAAGATATTCTTTATGGTTGGAAATTTTGGAGTATGACATTGCTACTTTAAACAAAGATCTGCTAAATCATTTAAAACAACTCTTAGTAAACCACTTATTTAATTTTTCCCATAGATTCCAAGTCCCAATTGGGTCAGATACTTTGCAATCAGAACATTTTTCTGTACTGCTTTACTTCTAGATGGAGCATTATTTCCAGTTTGGTGGAACACTTTAAGGACAAAAATGGTCCATAATGAAGGGAAATGCTGGGGGAGTACAGACGAGAGTCTTACACAGAGACATTAACTCTCACTATATACTCCCTGTTCCCAGTCCTGATTCACAGTGAAATTTCCTAATTTATTCACTATCAATCTATTGAACTGTAGCAGCAAGAAAGAGTATTATGAAAGGCTAGATGATACCAGCAGCAAATTCATCACCCGCAGTCAGGAAGAAAAATCTGTGCTAGCCTGATGAAGAAATTATAGGTCCACATGAATCTGAAGAACATTCTGAAAAACGAGAGGGGACCAGGTATAAACAGTATGCTCAAATCAACTCAAATAAATGGAGATGCCAGCAACCCAGAGTCCCATCTAGTTGTCTATTTCTGAGGAAACCTGGACAAATTATACATTATTTATTCCATTTGTGGCATGTTTTTTGCCAACTCATATACCAATGCATGTAAGCAACTTTATTTCCTCTATGGCATTTCTAATAGTTTCTAAGTAGCTCTCTCCAAAACAGAGAATGGGGCCAACAATGTTGCTTTCCTAAGGCAGAGCTGGGCAGGAAGCAGCAGCTCCCCTAACTCAATGCTGCTGGCTTTCACTGACAGGGAAACTTGAGCCTCTGACTCTGAAGCTGGAAGTAGAAAGGTGTCACCAAAAGTAGACAGTTGGATTGCCCAAGGTTATTAAATATGTTATATCTGACAGTAATTGTTCCCATTATTTATCTCTATCTGAATAAAAGGACTTCTTAATTAGTGTCTGAGTAAGTAATTGAGGGTGCAACTGACAGAAACAGTATGCACAGTTTTGCCATAATGAGGCCAGTCATGTAATGAAGCATAAGTCAGTTTGTTACTCTATGCAAAAGGAAACTCCTAAACCGCCACTGTAGATCCATTCTGAATGTTACCCTTCACCATTATGAAAACTATGGGACATCAGCATGCATATGATACATGAAACTTTCTTAACATTCCCTAATTTCGGCTTGTGCATTTTTTTTTTTTTTTTTTTTTTTTTTTTTTTTTTTTTTTTTTTTTTTTTTTTTTTTTTTTT